>NC_142525.1:19562315-19592315 GCF_964205215.1 Stylophora pistillata | reverse complement strand
GTTATCCACATCTGACTGCCTTTTTTATTGCTCAATCTCAGATGAGTTTCCACCTCTCATGATGAGACTTATCTATTATAACACTCATTGAACCTGCAAGTATAAAGTTCATTTAGCCATCATTAATGCAAACTTGTGTGGAAGTTTACTCAGATCAGTGTTGTTCAGGGCGTGGATGATGGATAACTCTCAATTTCGTGTATAGCACAGTTTGTTTTGTCAACACTCACCCTTCGAACAACTGGGCCTAGACCTTTTTTCCTTGGAAACTCTTCTATGCTAACAAGGTGAAAAGGAGAGATTTTTCATCTGCTACTGTTACTCTTCATTTGTTTGTTGGTATGATGATTTATTTCTTTCATCAGGGAGAGGTTGAACAAATATCCATGATGAAGCCAAAAGCACAGTCAGAGCATGAAGAAGGAATGCTTGAGTACTTAGAGGACATCATAGGATCAAGTCGTTTCAAGGAGCCAATAGAACTACTAGCTAACAAGGTTGAAAGATTAAATGAAGCTAGAGGAGAAAAGGTAGAATAAGTAAAGTTAATCATCAACAGTAATTAGCAATTATTCACCAAAGTCAGGGCTCGACGCTGACATTAGCCCACAAGCCACGGACTAGTAGAAATTCAGTTTTGGCTAGTAAATCAACATGAAATTGTGGTAACATCTAAGATGTCACTAACCACTTGGCTAGTAAGTTGAAAAGTGAATGTTGAGCCCTGGAAGTGAAGGTGAATAATTGTTTTATTATATACCACACAGAAACTACAAAAAAAACAGCTTATTCCTGTCCACATACCAAAAAATTGTTGGAAATAAAATTGCTGATGCACGGGTTAGTCTCTAGGAGGTAAATAGTACATTTACTTGCTAATCACTACTAAACCAGCTAATCCATGCCAGTGAAAAGTACTAATCACCTAGCAATTATTAATTATTATTTTCATTATTGCATGTATGATTTTATTATTATTATTATTGTTATTATTATCATTACATGTATTTTACATTTAGATTTATACAGTTCACCTACATTGCCTTTTCGTCTAACATCGTTCTTTTGTTAAAATATGGTGAAAAGGTGGAAAAAATCATATTTTCAGTCAGCTGATGCTGTGCAGTGAAGTAATTTTGTGTGTGTACATGTTCATTTGTGGAGGAGGGGCTGCAGCTCTGGACTCACTTTCCCATAAAACTCCATTTTCATAAAAAAGTAGTGACTCATTTTTGATCTGAGACTGTTGTGGTAAGTGGGTTATTTATATTTTTTCAAATTAGCTAAAAGTACTGAATATTGTACATTCTGATATTACTATTAATTTCTATTGGGAGTAATTTCAGTCAACTAAGGTAACTGTTACAATGAATATATGAAGTTCATATATTTTGAACTGCAGTATTAGATATATATGATGCATGATCCTCGCAGTAGATAGCGCTCTCTACTGCGAGGATCGTGCATCATACGTAAGGTAACTGTATGATGTATGTAGCTCAACAGAGTCAAAGCTGTAGAAAAAGAAAAAGATGAGCTAGAGGGATCCAAGAATGAAGCTCTAGAATACCTTAATATGGAAAACTCCATCACAAAACAAAGGAATGTGTTATTCCAAAGATACATGTATGTGATTCCTACAATATTTATAAAGTTTAATTATGTCCACTTGAATGTCTAACAGCAAAATCTCATTTCAGGTCCCATGTACATAGAATGTTTATTTCATGTTACACATGATGGACTTAGAATAGCTATTCTTATTATGGAGTCTTTCAGCAAGCTTGATTTTAAGTTTTGTTCTATTTCTTGTTGGCAGTCCCTAAGATAAAATGTGTTTTTTTTTTGGGTATATAGGCAAAGGTATCTTCAAACAATAAGATGAAAAATGATTTTTTAATGCAGCGTGATGAAGTTAAATTTGATTATTACCTTGAATTTTTTTTCCACAAGAACTCCTTCTAACAACAACTTAGCTGTATTCTGAAATGTTACAATATGCTACACAATTTATATTTATGGGACAATTTTATTGATTTATAGAGAAGCAGTTATAGTCATCTGATTGTCTTTGAATAAAACAATTCCTTTAGATGACTTTGGAAACTCTGATTTATTTTACATCACTTCTTGTAAGAACTAAATAAATGTTATCTGAAAATGTGCAAATAGCAGAACAGATATTTCAGGACATTGTGTTGCTTTTGATACTGTGTATAATATCATTAATTTGAGTTTTCTGTATTTATCCTCAGATACGAATGCACCTTAAATGAAGAGAAAGCTATAGAGAAGAGAGATGAAATCAAGAAAGGATTTGATGAATTAAAGAAAGAACTTGCTGTTTTTACAGGCAAGATGAATCACTTACAAAAATATTTGCCAGTGGACAAAAACTCTTTATTGGGAGTGGTTAAAACAGTGACTGTAAACAGCTGGATTGTACAAAGGTCTTGCAGGGTATAGAAGGACAAGAAATGACAAAAATGAGCAAAGCCAAAGATATTTAAACCCTTACACAAAACCATTCATCTGCAAGGAGTCTAGGAGAAATTGGAGTTTTCCAAAATTTTAAATCTTTTCTTGTTAGTATTTTTGTTTTGTTTTTTTCTGTCTGTTTTGTTGTCATTAATGTGTCAAGCAAAGTACCAGGTATTATGTTTTGAAATTTGTTGTATACTGTAATTTAGTGCACCATTGCAATGCCTTATAATGTAACATAAATTGTAACATAAGATACTGTAACATTAAAAAGAAAAAAGTATATCTTTCTTAAAGAGGTAACATTTATTGTAAGTACTATTGTAACATTGGTGGTGTAAATATTGCAACATTGTAATAATAATTGTGCTGTAGATAAGAAGAAAGCACAGATCATGGAATACAAGAAGGCAACAAAGTAAGACAACCCTATATAAATACGTATACACTGGTATAGATATATGGACTTTCTAGTTGATTTTGACTCTTAGTGCAAAGATGTGAAAAAAATAAACAATAGAAAAATTTCCCGTTAGCTACCTCTTTTTGGGAAAAGATTGCTTAGTCTTTTTTTGAATGCACATTAATTACTTGAGGGATCCCCAGATGATATTATAAGTAGTGAGAAGCTATTTAAGTGTCTCTTTTACTTATTTTAGGAAATATGAGGAGCTTTCTAAGGTAGCTGAGGAGACCAAGAAGAGCTTTTCAGCTTATGAGAGAGATGACTTGAAACTGCGCGAAGTGAGTACCCTGGAGTTTGATAATTTTGTAATTATATGATGATGTAGTCATCCATTTTCTTTAAGTCTCATGCTCACACATTTTTCTTCAATTGTCATCTCTTTTCATCTTTAGGAGTACAAACATGCTAAGCAGAATCAAAAAAAGATGCAGAAAAGTCTTGAAAAAGAAAAAAAGAAGGTAAAGCTTACATATTGCTCAATCAGCAGTCTTGTTTTTGTTGTTGTTGTTGTTTTTTTTTTTTAAGCAACCTGATTGTTATTGCTATGTCCTACTAATGAAAACTATTCATTATGGCCTAACTGCCATTGCACTGGACTACAGGTCAAGAAGTTAGGGTTTAAGACTTAGCAGGGTCGATGTGTTGTGTTTTTGGCAAAACACGTTACTCTCACACTGCTTCTTTCCACCCAGGAGTATAACCTAACCATGTGGTGGTAAACTGTCAGGGAAGCCTTCATTAATTTGTGGGGGGAACCTGCAATAGACTAGCCTCCCACCCAGGGAGGGTATAATACTTGTTGTCACTACATGCTAGGCAGATCCGGATATCCTTTTGGGGCCTTATGGGTCACTTGGGTCACATGCAGACATTCACATTTGAATCTTACCAACCCAACCACAAGCATTTCAGACTAATGATGAGGCAAGAATAGAAAGGAAAAATATATTTATCTCAAGTGTTGTATTGGAGTTTGAACCAACTTAGCTCAGAGCATAGCAACCAACCTGTGGCAAAGTAATGCAATTGACTGTGTATTTTAGAGCAAGTGTAACATTAGATAAATGAGACCTAAAGGAGACACAAACAACATTCAACATTTAGTATAATTTCAGCAGAGGGTCGGTTAGCGTCGAGCTGTTTTGATGCTTGGGCAAACATTGGGTTTGCCGCAAGCTCGCACACAGGGTGGAGGACACTCAACTGTTTCACAATCAACTGAATCTACTTTATTGCTTGAATCAAGGTTCTTATATACATAATGGTAGCTAAATCATACATGATACAAAATACAGAAGATAATAGGAGTTTCCCTTGGAATAAACAACTTAATTACGACATATCCGCAATTTCACAGATAAGGGAGGACAGTTATGTAAATCCTGCGGAACTAGTGTTTTTAGACAGAAAGCACGAACAAGTTTCCATATTCCATGCGACACGTTGTAGAAAGATTTTCACAGATACTCTAACAACAAAGGGTTACACATAAATCATTTCTGGTTGTAATTATGTAATCAAAGCTTATTCTAGAATTGTGACGCTATGCTTAACTTTACAACAAACAGATTAAGTAAACCCTTCATTCTAAGGAAAACAGTGACATAAACAGTTTTCTCTTGAAGGAGAGATTGCTGAGTTAGAAATTTAGCTTACATGCAGCTTTTTATTAGAATGTAGCACTTTGATTATCAGACTTACAAGAAGAGTAAACAGATTACAACTGTATATGAGCATTTGTTGCAGGTGTTCATTTTAGTAGACAGGCTCTGTAACAATTCTACAATCTTTAATTCAGTTATTGTTAAACACAATGCTGTATGTTTTCTTTACAGTTGGAAGAGCTTAAAAGTATACCTGATGAGAATGAAAAAGAGTTGCAGCAACTGCAAGAGAGGAAAGATGATCTTGAGGTACTTATGTATGTTTTGGTTGAAAATTTTCTTTTGGTTTGAATTTCTTTAAACTAGGTTTGAATTTCTTTAAACTAGGTTTGAATTTTTAAAACCAGTTTTAAAACCAATTTTTCAAACTAGGTTAAGATTTCCAAACTGGTTTAATTTTTAATTGTTTTTTTTTTTATTATTAACTTTCTGATGAAGGGCTTTTTCTTTCAATTTCAATTTCTTTTTCAATCTTTATTCTTTGATCTTTTTACATAAAATAAAAGTGGAGAATATAGTTAGAAAAATAGGGGCATGGCTTTCTAAAAAAGGATAACTAATAATAATACTCTATTCTTCTCTTCTACTTCTCTCCCTCTCCCACTTTCCTTCACTTACCCTCACTATACCCCAATCTTCCTTCACACCTACCTATCTACATCACAAGTACAATTTTAGTAACTTCCAGATCTGATGCACATCTTCATTTCCACTACACTATGTGAGAAGTTGTTGCTACAGTGGTATGTGCTTATAGCTTCTAATCATAACTTATTCATCCCAGGGTTCTCTCAGTCAAGATTTAATAAATTTGAATCTGCACACAGAAGACTAATGTAGAGTCTTCAATAAAAATGACAGACTTATGTGAATGCAGCCGTGTAAATGAAGCAGATTTCTACAGACAAATAGAGGAATTGAAAAGCCAACTGAAGACAAAAGATTCGTGAATAACCCATTATGTTAAAGATGATTTCTATGATAAGGCCAAAAATTTATTGAAACAAAAAAGACAGAGACAACTCGGCCTTTACACAGATGAAGATCAATCTGAGCCAAAAAAGAATTCATGAAATGGGAACAACAGACCATAACTCAAAGGAAATGGATATAGAGCAACAACAAACTCTTCACAGAAAACAAAAAGGGAATTGTTCCAAATGAGGACTGTTTCAAGTCTTGTCCCACACACACAGTCCAAATTCCCATAGAGGAAGGCAAATTACAGAAAAGTGGTTTCAAGAAAAATTATGCAGAAATCAGCCAGAAAGTTCTTAACACTATTATCAAAATGTGCCCTTGTCATGCAGAGAAAAAGCCTTTCACAAGCCTTGTGAAAAGTGTCGAGCCACCAATGCAAACTTCAACATTTCTCTCTTTGATAAAGATCGACTTAATGGATTTTTGTAAGTGCTCTTGCAACTGCAAAGTCTCCTGTACGTGGGTTATAAATATTATTGACCATCGCACAAAGCATGTTGCTCTGTACTCTTTAATGGCTAAAACTGGATAAAAATGCACTGGAGGCCTTACTCCTATGGATTTCCCCATAAAATAGTATATGACAATGGAAAAGAATAAATATTGTAAATAAAAACATTGATAATATTTGAAAAAAAAGCAATGATATAACTATGAAACATGTGGCTCCATGAAAACCTACAACACAGGGGTTAATTGAACAATCCAATAGGACATGCAAGAAGGATGTGCATACTCTAACAGTAAGCACAGCTTCAAAGGTGTCAAACTGGTGCAAGAAGCTCAATGAAATTTCATACACCAGAAACATAACCTTCCACTCTGCCACTAAGACAAGTCCATATGAAGCCATTTATAGCATAAAACCTCCTAGGGAAGTGCTGCATGTACAACAAAGCATAGAAGTTATTTCTGATTCAAACTCTACACAAGTGGACAAACCAAATCATAAATAACAAAATACTCCTAACAGCCTTGGAGTAGAAGAGAATGATCTGGCACAGACAGAGGAATGCCAAAGAAAATGGATGAGAATTTCTGAAAACCAAGCAAGTTATAATGAGGAAATGGTGCAACAAAGTAAAAGAAAGCTGAAAAAAATGTAGTCAATTTAATGTTGGAGATGAAGTTTCTATCAAAATAAACAAAGTCAATAAAATGACACCATTCAACCCAAATATGCTTTTAGAAAAGATAACAGAAATTGAAAACCATTATGTTTGAGTAGTGTCCAGGTTTGAATATAATTATAATATCTTTTTAAAAACAGTCCCACAAATATCAAATTTGGTATTTCATCACCAAATGGCTCTTTGGACTCCATTCCTGTGTAATTTTCAACGCTTTTCAGTTTCAATCAACTCATTTTATGGTAGCAATGACTCTAAACTTGTGGGCAATTTCAAATTACCCGCGACAAAATTATGTGCATGCGAAATTAGTGTTAGCATGGATATGTTTTGCAGGTAGAAAGAATTGATATTTTGATTATTTTACAGTTTTATTTATCCTTATAAATGATGGATCATGATACAAAACTAATTGCGATTTTGAGACAGCAATACCACATTATATTGATAATGAGTCGCAACTCCGCCCAATAAGGAATACATTTTCTCCCAACTAGCCGTCAATATAATGTATTGCCGTCTCAAAATTGCAATTAGTTTATAGCAGTGTGATTCAAAAATTGAAAACAACCCATTTTAAAAATTTTAACCTAGTTTGGAAATTTTAAGCCAGTTTGAAAAATTTAAACTGTTTTTAAAAAAAAATTAAAACAAAAAGAAATTTGAACCATAACATGTACATGTACATTTATGAATCATTTGGTTATTAACACCCTAGTAAATCACTTGCTATAATACAATGTACTTCATGGTTGTTGATGGGTTAAAGACTTATGAAATGCTCTTCAGTTTAGTTAAACTTCTGGGTTTAAGATTTTACTTTGTGGAAAGTGTTAATGAACACTAATAAAAGGGGATTTCTCTGGAAAAAGAGAATGTGGAAATAGATGCCTTGGGAAGCTTTATATTGACTCATTCTGTTTTTTTCCTTTGGAAAGTTGAAAAGAAAAGTGGAAGAAGAGAAACTTGCAGAAGTTATGGCAGGTCAGAAACTTTTATAAAGTGTGTTGCAATTTTATTCCTGTTACAGTGAATATATGGAGTTCATATATTTTGAACTGTAGTTGTAGATACGTATGATGCACGATCCTCGCAGTAGAGAGCGCTATTTATGCAATAGCGAAAATCAGACCTGAAAAGAATCAGGCCTGTACGGGATTCAAACCACTGACCTCTGCGATACTAGTGCAGCGCTCTACCAATTGAGCTAACAAGCCAACTGGGAGCAGGCCATTAAGTTGATTTGTAATAAACCCATGATGATAAATCAGATCCAGTGAATATATGAAGTTCATATATTTTGAACTGTGGTTGTAGATACGTATGATGCATGATCCTTGCAGTAGAGAGCGCTATTTATGCAATAGCGAAAATTAGACCTGAAAAAAATCAGGCCTGTACGGGATTCGAACCACTGACCTCTGCGATACTAGTGCAGTGAATCAACTTAACGGCCTGCTCCCAGTTGGCTTGTTAGCTCAATTGGTAGAGTGCTGCACTAGTATTGCAGAGGTCAGTGGTTCGAATCCCGTACAGGCCTGATTTTTTTCAGGTCTGATTTTCACTATTGCATAAATAGCGCTCCCTACTGTGAGGATCGTGCATCATACGTAATTTTATTCCTGTTCCTAAAGAGGGTTACTACAAATATCTGTTGTGTCAACTGCAGTTTGCTAATTTTGCAGTAATTGGTAATAGACTGTGCAATGGAATACTTTTTCATTGTATTACCTGGCACTGAACCTCCACCATTTGAGTGAGCATGTACATGACCTTTCTTTGCTTTGCTACTCTTAATAAAAGGTTTGTGGAATCTACCACTGACTTTTTTTCCTCAACCTTAAAATGTCTTCACTGTAAACCGATGATAATGTTACAGGGCTCGACACTAACTTTTCAACCTAGTAGCGCAGTGGCTAGTGACAACTTAGATGTCGTTGGCCAAAAAATGTTTTTACCAGCCAAGCTTTGATGTTGGCAAGGTCCATGCAATAACAGCCTAATAACTAGCAAGACTTGAAAGCACAATGCAAGTGACACCCCTTATTGGTAACTACACCTTACTTAATCCAGTTCCGATGATAAATTACTGTTTTGTGAAATGAGATACTTTGTTACAGGGAAGAAATCAGTTAAGCTGCAATTACAGTTCAGAGATTTGATTGTCCAGATGCTATATTTACACCAGTTTCAATGAAAAAAAAAATTAAAAATAAAATAAAATACTTTTAATACTAACACAATTACTGGTAACCCAGTAGTTTACATTGTGGGCTGTCTTAAGAAGTTTTAACTAATTGCTTAAAAATCCCCACTGGCAGGAGGTGACCAGTGGGCTATTTACTGAGTGCAGCCAAGGAGTTGAACTAGGGGCAAATGAGAACAAATCCAGTGAGTGGCAGGGTGGGGGACTTGAACCCAGGCATCTGGATTTTAAGTCCAGCACCCTGACCACTTGGCCACGCCACCTCCAGTAATGTAGTGACATTATTTTGTGAGATGCCACATGATTTAACTAGTTGATAATGAAATTTGAAAGAAATCAGTTAAAATGCAAAAGGTTTAGATATTCCATTGTCCAGATGGATTTACTATATCAGGGGTTTCATTAAGGGCCAGGCACCAGGCAAATTGACCGGTTGTGAGGATGGTTTTGCCCACCTGATTTGATGGTCTGGAGGAAAGTTTATCTTATAAAGAAGTTCAGTTCAAAGAGTTTTACCTGCCTGTGAAAACTAGTTGCCCTCCTGCAGAAAACATTAATGAAGCCCCTGCTATATGGTAAGAAATAAACAGTTTGATTAATCGATGAAAGTTGGCCAGTTAGCCCTCTCCCCAGAGTCAAGCCCTCTGGCAACAGCCAATGAGGAGCAATAATCTGCTAGGAATCCACCATTTAAAGAAATTATCATCAGTGCATCAGCAGTTGTAACATCAAGCATTGACCTAAATTCACACATTGTTTTTGGACAGGAGTTGAAAAACATATCGAGACCCTGAGACATCATCATAAAAACTGTTGAGACTTCTTCACAGACAGGCACCATAGAAATGTTTAAAAAGGAAAACAACTTTCTGAACAATTTGAAATGGAAAATTGGCCACTGTTACGATTATAAAAGCTGATGTTTCGAGTGTTAGCCCTTCGTCAGAGCGAATGATGAAGGTTCAAGTCCCCCACCCTGGGTTTGAGTCCCCAGTTCAAGCCCAGGTTCAAGTCCCCCACTCTGCCACTCACTGGATTTGTTCTCGGTTGCCCCTAGTTGAACTCCTTGGCTGCACTCTGTAAATAACCCACTAGTCACCTCCTGCCAGTGGGGATTTTTAAGCAATTAGTTAAAACTTCTTAAGACAGCCCACAATGTAAACAAAACCTTCGCTCCAATGAAGGGCTAACACTCGAAACGTCAGCTTTTATAATCGTAACAGTGGCCAATTTACCATTTCAACTTTGTTGATATATTCAAATTATTTCGTTACCCCCACCGACGCAGCCCCAAACAGTTTCTTTGGAAGCTATCAGCCTTTATTAACTTTCTGAACAATCCTGCAAACTGTTGTGGGTGAAATTTGACCACTAAAGACAGCTGATTTAAACGTTGAGGGAAATAAATCTTTCTCATCTAATTAATTCTGTAGTGATAAGTTTTTCCAGCAAAAAAGCATAAATCACCTATGTGTTGTCATGCTAAATGAAATGTGATCCCTTTACAATGCTGCACAATTTCACAGGTGATTTTATCAGGAAGCTCATGTTTTCCACTAATTTTGTAACAAAAAGTAACATTGATACGTGCTCTCAGAAAATGCTGTCTTGACTGTCAATTATTTCTTTCAACATAGTAACATGTTCATTTACCTGTTTACCTGCCACACAACAACAGTTAGACTTAAATTTGCATACTTGCTAAACAGCACACATCCAGTAATGCGTGATACATCCACAATGAAATTCTGAGAAAGGTATTTCTGTTTGTCTTCCTTCAATCAGAAAAACAGAAACTACTGTAGTTCAGTCAATTTCACCAATGGAAATCGAAGTAATATAAAATAATAGTATAATAGTAGAATGATAATATTAATATAAAAAACCATTAGCCAAAACTTAATTTCCATCAGTCTGTGGCTAGTTGACACCATTCGTGTCAAGCCTTGATGTTCATTACTATCATCAAGGTTAGAACACTGAATGCTAGACCTTGATGCTCAATTCAGGGCCATTCATTCGAATTATGGTTCTTAGAAGGTTTTGAATCATATTGATTCATATGTGGATGTTTTCATTCCAATTTATCAGTTTTCAATTTTTGATTCATATGTGGATGTTTTCATTCCAATTTATCATTGTTTTTAATTTTTGCAGGGTTAAAGAGTGAGACCGAGGGCCTCCAAACAGAAAAGGAGGTTAGGAATTCAAGAATACTTGTGTAGTATAATTTCGGCCAAGGGTCGGTTAGTGTCAAGCTGTTTCGATGCTTAGGCAAACTTTGGGTTTAACGCGAGCTCGCACACGGGGTGCAGAACACTCAACTGCTTTACAATCAACTGAATCTACTCTATTGCTTGAATCAAGGTTCTTATATACATAATGGTAGCTAAATCATATGTGATACAAAATACAGAAGATAATACGAGTTTCGCTTGGAATAAACAACTTAATTACCATGTATCCGCAATTTCACAGATATGGGAGGACACTTCTGTAAATCCTGCGGAACTAGTGTTCCTACGTGTTTTTAGACAGAAAAAAAGTACAAGTTTCTATCTTCCATGCGACACATAGTAGGAATATTTTCACGAATACTCTAACAACAAAGGGTTACACATAAATCATATTTGCGGTTGTAATTATGTAATCAAAGTTTACTTCAGAATTATTTGTCACGCTTTGTCATGCTATGCTTAACTTTAGAACACTTGTCATCTACTCTCCTGTAGCATGTAGTTCTTGTAATGTATTAGCCAAAAGTCCAGAAAATAGTAAAAGACAAGGTCAAGATGTCAGTTTTTACTGTCTTTTCTATTTTTAGATTTGTGTACAATCCAAATATGAAAAGCTTGTCATGTGACATTGTGTACAAGAAAACCTAAGCGGGAAGATCTAACAATTTCCTTCCCTCTAAGACTTCAAATTGTGAACAAACATAATACAACATGAAAAATGAAGATAATATTCTCCAGTTGCAAACAAAGTTAGGATTGCTATCTCAGGAATAAAGTTCTCCCCAGTCCCAAACATAGGCCTATTAAAACTTGCCCTACACAGGTGGTAGTCAACGTCAGTTCAGGGCTCTGTTGCTGACTTTTAGGTACTGGTAGGTGGACCTCCCCAAATGACATCATGGCCTTAGTAAGTGCATTCACCCGTTCTGTTCCCTGAAACAGGCATGCTGTGTTCCCATTCCTCAGGAACCACACAATCACCCATTGTTTCCTTTTTAGATGGGGTGAGGTAGCTATCCTGCAGCTGCTTCACATGGCACCTCCAGGTCTAGTCATTTACCCTGGCACTGTAAAGAACTGGATGCATTTGCTCAATGCCTGCCACACACCCATTTTGTTACAGACCCATATATTCTGGTCATTGACAAAAAACTTAAGGTGTTCTTGTTGACCCCCCGTTGAAACATATGGTTTAATTAAGTCCAGCCTTGTCTTGATATTTTGGCCCAGGAGAAGCTGTGCAGGGCTGAGATCAGTTGTAGCTTGTGGAACTGACTGATATGTAGGAACGTATCAAGCTTGTGTTGAGTTCTCCAAGACTTGTCAACCTTTATCCCTTTCTTGAAACTCTGTACCAGTCTTTTTTTCCTGACCATTGGTCGAGGGGTGATAGGGTCCACTCACATGCTTAACACTATTTGCAGTTGAAAACCTAAAATATTTTTCTTAAAAGAACTGAGTTCCAGCAACATTTCTTTTACCACCTGTAAACAGGCTTCTTCCTTGGTTTCTCATGACCACCTTACACTTTTCTGTAACCACTGTGTAGTGGAGCCAGATAGCTAGTCAAGTCAGGTGGGAATTTTGCATGATACTGGACCATGCCAAGGAGAACATGCAGTTGTGTGACATCCTCAAATTTTGGCATATTGGTAATGGCCTTTACTTTCTAGGGAGATTGGTTTAGTCCTTCTGCAGGCATGACATGTCCCAGATGCTCCACAGAGCTTCTAAGAAATTTACACTTCTCTGGATTGGCCTTTAAACCATACTCTTCAAGCCTCTACAACACTGTAACAAGTCTTGCAGGACCTGGTCCTTGGCCCTTTGCCAGATGGCTGGTGCTGAAGCCACGCTATACATTAAACATTGCTACTGGTACAACTCATGGGTTGTATTAATGGTAAGAAAAAGCCTGGATTTTTCCTCAGCCTCCATTTGAAAGTAAGCATGATGCAGGTTAAGGACAAGGAATAATGTACCCCACCTTGACTGACATAAACATCCTTAATGTGGGTAAGAGGGTACTCATTGATCTCCAACTGAGGGCTAATTGTCGCCTTCAAATCTCCATATACCCATTACACTACCATCCCTCTTCACAGAAATCACAACAGTGGGGCTGCCCGCTCAATCGTTGCTACTTTCAGCCTCTAGCTTTCTCAAAGCCTCATTCACTGCTGGTTTTCCAGCCAATGCTATTGGGCAGGCTTTCCAGAATTGAGGTTGAGCATCTTGTTTTAGCTGTATTTGTTCTTGAATATTCTTCACCCTGCTTAAAACTTCAATGAAAAAAAAACTGGTGTGTTTTCTCAACACATCTTCCAGGGCTTAAATGATGTCTAATGTTTCTATCTGAAGTAAGGGCCAATCAAATAGACTCTAATCACTCTCTGCCACAAATAGTGGGTCCTTCATTCTTCTTAACATAAATTGGAAGTTCCTTAGACTGTCCTCTGTATTGAATCATTACTTTGGGAACACGACATAGGTATTGCATAGGAATGCCAATCCCTATTAGAAACTATTAGGAATTCTAAAGTTGGAAGCTATTTCTAAATTCAGAATATGCTGTCTTACGTATAAGATTAATACTAAAAGTGATAGCATTCCAGATATCTTCCTTCATATCCTGACCCCAGCATCTGAAAAACATAATTACAATACAAGATTTGCTACTCATAATAACTTTTTTAGACCAAGAGTATCCACCAACATGGGAAAAACATCTTTTATATTCTCTGCTTTAAAGATATGGGAAACTGTACCCACTTATCTTAAATAATTATTATATGCCTTACAATAATTTCAAAAGAGAATCGAAACATCAACTTTTACTCAACCAAACCTGATCATTTTACTTTGCTGCTGATCTACTCTTAAGGAAAAATGCAAACTTCAAAAACTTCAACTTTTGTTCAACTAAACCTAATCAGTTTATTTACTTTACTGCTGATTTACTTTTATTATAGGCTGCTATCTATTTATCTATTTATATGACCATTACGGTGTCTAACTAGAAAGCCTTTGCTACTTTGGACACCATGCCCTCTCAAACTTATCTTTATAGCCAAATATTACTATTATTCTTCTCTCTTTCTCTTGCTTTTCAATGTATATTAACATCTATTAATAGTGTGAAATAAATAAAGTTCAAAGTACTTCTGATACACTCCTTCACTCATACCTGACACAGCAGAACCTGTATCCAGGTCCGTAATCACAGGTCAACCTTCAGGTAGATCTTCAGAGAAATGGGCTTCCTATTTCTACTGACACATGTGGTAGAGGTCTCCATATTCTCCATCACTTACTTTGAAGTCACCACCCTCTATGAAATTTAGCCCAATGTCAGTCACTTGTTGGTTCGCTAACTTCCTACATGCTTGCTGTGTATAGGACAGTTATTTCAGCACTTTTTAATTAACAAACATTTTGAAGAGTTGTGTGATCCTGTACATCAGTAACAAGGCTGAGGCTGTCTTGTGTCCTCACTTCAGACCTTGAGCCCTTTGTGAAGACTTGAGTGAAGCTTAGATCTCATTAGACTTGCAGAGTCAAGTTTATTTACCGCTGTACCTGGCCCTTGATCTCCTTGGAGCACTTGAACATCTTTACTATAGCCTGTTCTATGCCGAACACTTTTGAACTGTAAGATCAAGAGAAAGGTTGACAACAACTTGGTAATCATCCTTGAGTCATGAATGCCCAACCCTTATTGTTCATGAATGCACTTGGTTCACATAGCCTCTCCAACGTTGCATCCTGTGGCCAAGTGCTTCAGAGTTGCTACATAGTAACTTACTGACTCAGTAATTCCTGGCTCAATAGATGTTAGACTCATATCTTGCAACCAACAGTGACATTTCAGGTTTAAATTGTTTCTGCATTCACCCCATGTAACAGTGTACGTAATGGTGTCATCTTTCCGTTGTGCTGGGTCTACTTAATCCTTCACCAGCTGGTGAGTTTTCACAGAGAGATTTGTTAAAGGTTCAGCCTTCCTCTTTTTAGCCTCTGTAACTCTGTTTGCAAGAAAATATGTGTACAGCTGTTTGGAGTAGGACTCCAAATCCATCCCCACAACATACTTTGTCACTTTGCCAATTGCTTGATTTGTGTTGACTTTCTGTGGTTTGTTGAGCATTTGTCAGCTTCAGGCACAATTCATGTTTACTGCTTGTGCTTTACCAAAAAAGATCTCATCCTTGTAGCCACTTACAATGTATCAGCCAAAAGTCCAGAAAACAGTGAAGACAAGGTCAAGAGGGTGGTTTTCATATTCCTAAACTTTAACCTTGGGTACAATACAAATATGTAAAACTGATAACATGATATTGTGCACAAGAAAACCCAAACAGATAGATTTAACTGTTCTTAACCAGAGGTAGATTACCAGGTGAACCCAGATTTTCAAAGGAATTCACACACCACTCACATGCCCTGTTAGCAGTTATAAATAACTCCATATTGACTGCTTGTTGCATAACAAAACAAACTTTTTCCTACCAACATTTATTGCTGGTTTCAATCACCTCTAAGAAACATTCTGAGCTTAATGTGATTTCTAGTCAACTTTTGTGTTATTGTGCTATTGGTTTTGAGTTGTGGATTTTAAGAGTGAATGAGATGAATGTGAATACAAAGACTCTTGATGTGGCCATCTAAATGGTAGTGTCAACTGGACAGTCTTTGCTCTCTGTACTTAGTTGAAGTTGTGAATTAAAACAAGAACAGTTCAAGACTGATTAATCCTGGTTTTTATTGATGATTACTAATATAAATACTCAAAAACCATTCAAACAATAAACCTGTCATTTTTGTATTGAATGATTCATTTCCTGGCCACAAACTTGACAGGTTGAAAAGTCTTTTTTTTTTTAGCTTTTGGGAAGGACAGTGCTGTTGTGGGTATTTCAGTGGTGGTTGGAAGACATGCACATTTGGAAAACATTTTTTTTCTGTAGACTGCGCTGTTTCTTTTTAACTGAAGATTTTGGCTTTTGTTGTTGTTTTTTTTTTTGTAGGCAAAAGAAACAAAGTTGCTGGACTTGAACAAAGCTGTCAATGAAGCCAAGTCAAAGGTTTGAAGAGAACTGTTTTATTTCCCTTGAAGGTTAAAACTAATGTTAAACTCTAGATTGCCTTTTAGAGCTGATTAAAATGTATCACTCGTTAATAATAGTAGTCTATGGGCTCCCATCTCTCCCTTGAGATTGGCTAAGACATTCTTGCCTCAATCCCATTTTTTACCAAATGGAGATCAAGGAAGTAACCTTATACATAATTTAGGAGAAATTCTCAATTATTTAATGTGAATGTAAAGCATCTTGGGGTGGTTTATAACAGTTTTTCTGCTTTTAGACACCAGTTCTTTTATCAGTCAAGGGTATCACAGTGCTTGCAATAAGCACCGACGGCCGACGAAAAGCAATGGCTACTTTGCTCAGAGAAGTCAGCTACATTTTCCTTAAATTTAAATAATTAAAGAAAGATTCTTTGAAAACTTAATTAAAATTCATTTTGATGGACTTGTACGAACTTTTTACTTCAATTTCAAAATTAAATAATTATCAAAAGATCAAAAGATCAGATGTGACTCGTTGGTCACAGCACTCCACTCGTTTTGGGGTGGTGTTAGGACATAAGAGGTTTATGAAAAATTTAACTGCATGCAAAGTATGTAATCTAATTGCCGTCATTTGTTTATCGTGTTCAGGAGTTCATTGTGGCCTGATAAATCGAACCTTGAATGAAAGCTGCATTTTCTTGACAATCACGCATGCTTGTGTCATGGTATTACTAAAAGAACAGAATGAAAACAAAATAATCGGACGCTCATTTAAGCGTTTTATCATTTTTTTCCGCTCGCATATGAAGTCTGAGTTAAAAGCTGCAGCTAATTGATCTTATCATGGTTTCTGCTGCCTGTCTGGCGGGTGTCCTGGTGGGTAGGCAGAGAAGCTTGGAATGTTTTTCACCTGTGAACTGTTTATGGGTTCGTGGGAAGAAAAACAAAGACAAATGGATGAAAGATTAAAAATGCAACTGGACGCTTTCTTACTAGTAGTAAGCGATTCTGTTTAGCTCCATTGTTTTTAGTGACAATGACCTTAAACTTCCAGGAAATGCATGCAAACCTCCATTTTCAGCTTACTAGTATTGTAGAAATAAAAAAAATGTTGCTGTTGGTAGGGAGTTTTCCTTTATCTTTTACACTCAATTTGGTCTCCAGAACTCCAAAACTCCAGAAATGGCATTTCAGAGCTTCCAGATGTCAAAATTTTCTGGGGGGGGGGGCATGCCCCCAGACCCCCTAGATCAAGGGGCCTGACGGCCCCTTGTTGGTACAGTCAGTTACCTTCACTAACCAGCTGCCTACTTGAAATTTTATTGAAACCTCTGGAATCAGGAAATGCCTAATGCTGGGCCAGAAATTTTCTCTTTTTTTTTTTTTTTTTTACATATTTTGTCATCCTAGTAAAATGACCTCTGTCATTCTTATTACAGAATCTTATTCAGGGCGAAAATTGCACCTAATACAGGCGCCAATGCGACTAAATTTTTTACTTTGGGGACCAAATCCTGAAAATTAGTTGCCAAATTGGCGACTAGAATTTCTAATCACACCTTACCCAGAGATCTAGTGATTGTTGAAGATTTGTAAAGATAAATCTGCAGCAAAGTTCCTCGTTAAGCTTGTTTCCGAAACGCAGCACTTGCACGATTTCAAGCGTAAATCTATCGTCACTAAATGCCAACTTGGATTTAGGTAACCTATAAAGTTGTATATGATCCATTCTAGTGTCCTCTTTGTTGCTCGAGCAAATTTAGCTCATTTTTGATGTTTGTATGATATATATGATAATCTATCTAGTACAGTGACAGGGTAAAAAAATTTTTGTGTGTGTGTGTGTGTGTGTGAGTCATAATGGCCACCAACTTTTTGGAATTGGCTACCACTTTAAAATATTTAGGAGCCAAGTGGCTAACGGAAAAAAGTTAATTTTACGCCCTGTTATTCTTTTAATAAGGATAAAATTTTCATTCTCAACTGTAATATTAAAAGAGGGCTGTGAGCTGCTTAAATTTTCAATTAGTTAAGGTGGCCCTGAACCTACCCAAAAGATTTTTCTCACCCTTTGCAGTTTAATCTTGAACTGAATGATAACAATTCCCTAATATAAAATTTGGATCAGTGAGGAGTATTTTAACTGGCTGTGGTGTTATTAATAATGATTAAACCCCATTTAGCAATAATTATTATAAACATGTTTTTGTTATTTTTTTCAAAGAAAAAAACAGAAGTTGTCTTAGTTAATTGTTCAATCAGAGAACTGGTGTATACAACAAGGCTTCCTTTGGTTTTCCATAGTTTTGATTGTTATTGTAACTTTAGATGGATGTGGCCAGGAGTGAGCTAGAAATTTACAAGAATCAGTATGAGACTGCTTTGGACCAGCTCAAAGAGACTACAGACAGTTTGAACAATGCTTTAGAGACAAGAGCACAGCGAAAGGGGTAAAAGCTCTGAATATTCAAGTGATATACACCCTGTTGACCATTTTCACATTTAACCCTTTCACTCCTAAGATTTGCCATAATTCTCCTTACTGTTTGCCATATGATTCTTATGAAGTCATCAGTTGTCTACTTGATATTTTATTGATAACGTAAAAAAGGAACAGTTGTCTCTTGGTCACTTACGGGAGTAACTTTTGAATATGGAGCATGGAGTATCGATATTTTATTGATAATGTAAAAAAGGAACAATTGTCTCTTGGTCACTTATGGGAGTACCTTTTGAATATGGAATATGGAGATCTGAATCTTTTTCATCTTGTAGGATGCATTTTCTGTGGTGGAACTGTTTATTGCTCCACTAATCAAAGTAAAAACTGAAATTATATTTTATTTTGTGATTGTGATGGTAGAGAAATTCAATCTCTGCAAGATGAAATTCCAGAATTGAGGAACAGGTTAAAAAAAGCAGAAAAAGATTTGGTTAAGGTTATTGCAGGAGAAAAGAAAGCTTTTGATGAGGTAAGTGACCATGTGTAATGATAAGTTGATTGAAAAAATGACAATAATAGCAATTATGACACTGTTACTGACAATGATAATGGTACTGACATGGTAATGATAATGATCCTGAGAATGATGATAATATTGATGTTGATAATGATGCTGACAATGATGATGATGCTAATGATAAGGACAATAATAGTGACACTAACAATAATGATTATTATAATGGCAACAGGGTTAACTATAATATCACACTGGCTCTCATTGCTTACACTGTCCTCTTGTAACATCTAGAGTTCAAATTAAAGTGGTTCTTTTTGTTTTCAAATTGTTTAACAATCAAAGTCCACTCTACGTTAAAGATCTTGTGTCTCTTAGATCAGCCGCATTATGATTACGGTTCATCAACACAATCTTTTCTGTTTGTTCCAAGAATCAACTGCACTGCACTTGGGGATTAATTGTGCCTTTGCACATGCCACTCCAGTCTTATGGAACCCACTGCTATTGTTGATTAGAACCTGTAGCAGCCTTGCCATTAAAAAGAAAAAAAAGCCCAAAGCATGTTTTTGCAGAATTGTAGTAAAACTAAAGAAAGTGTGACCTGTCATCCTTAGTTAAAGAATAGATCAATTACTAGATTATTGTAAAGCAGAAATATAACCCTTGTGACATGCAAAATGTGCTAAGTGTAATCTTAACAGAACAGGATTTATGTAGCTAAATAGGGTAGAACAAAACTTTCTCTCCCCTCTGAAGTTCTGGTAGGTCTTTTGCCTTTTATCTGCGGTCATGGTTGCTTTTCTGGTTGCTGCAGTAAAGTTCCTCTTTTGCATCTAGTTTTGCCAGGTCTTTCAGTCGTAGGTTTGGTTGTAGATTGTCAGGGAAGGTTGGTAACTAGGTGCGGAGTTGGCGGTTCATCAGAAGTTCGCATGGTGCCAGAAGAAGAGCTCCCCAAAAAACCTGTCGGCCGACAGTCGGCCGACAGACGACCAACTGTCGGCCGACTGTCGGCCGACTGTCGGCCGACAGTTGGTCGTCTGTCGGCCGACTGTCGGCCGACAGTCGGCCGACAGTTGGTCGTCTGTCGGCCGACTGTCGGCCGACAGGTTTTGCCTGAAATATAGGCTACCTGTCGGCCGCCAGTCGGCCGACAGTCGGCCGACTGTTGGTAATGTGTCGGTAACCTGTCGGTACCTTGTCGGTAGCTTGTCCGTGAAACGATCACACAATGTTAGGGATTCTAAGTTTGCCGTTACAAAAGCATATGGGTTTAAATTATTAATGGTTTTCTTAGTTTTACAAACAAACGGCTCCTTTAGGAGCCACCAAATAAAAAAAAGTCTTGAACCGACAGAGACAGAACCAACATGTGTATTGTTCAACATTAGATTAGCGGCGCGCTCCTAAATCAATTATCGCATCACGCATCCAAGTCTAATTATCGAATTGTTACGTATAGTATTTTATTACTTAACATAACGAGTAAAAAGATTCACAGTTGTATCATTTATTAAACTTGAAATTGGAAATAGCAATTCATCCCAAACCTGCAAGATAGATTACGATGCTAGCAACAAATACATACATACATACTTAACATACCATAAGAGGCCGCGTTGCATTGTTGGGCGATTGGAACGAAAGTGTTTGTATTGATACGTAGCTTATGGTTTTCAGAGTTTTTGGCCGAGTTTTCGATTAAATTATCTTCCTATGCGATTCTTAGATTGTCTGGTGTGTTGTAAATTACGCAAGTGATATATCCTATACGCATCTGATAACATTTTGGAAGAAACGTTTCTTTACATACTACCAACTTTGCCGTCGATCGGTAAGTAGGTGAAGTCTGTCGAGTCATACATCACCATTACGGATTGTTATGTCACGTTAACTGTTCGTTTTTTACACAATTTTTCTTTTTTCTTAACCTGTCGGCCGCCTGTCGGTCAACTGTCGGCCGACAGTCGGCCGACAGGTTTTTTGGGGAGCTCTTCTTCACAATTACCATTGTGAAGAGATGCTGTTCCGTATGCCAGAAGACCGAGATAGGGATCATCGTTCTTTTTCAGGATATCCTTGACAGTACATACCGCTCTCTCTACTTTGCCATTTCCTCTTGCGTACGTTGGTGAGCTAGTAATAGGAGTGAACCCATAGTTACTTGCAAACAGTTGGAAGGACTTGCAAGCAAACTGTGGGCCGTTATCAGACACTAGTAAGTCTGGAATTCCGTGAGTTGAAAATATTTCTTTCAGGTCTTTGATTACTGACTCGGACAATTCACTTGGAAGCGCTTTTACTTCAGTCCACCTTGAGTAGTAGTCAACTACGATAAGATGTTTCTTTCCTTTTAGATCAAAGAGATCAGCGGCTAGTCTTTCCCATGGCCTGAACGAGAATGATGACAGCATCAGGGGCTGCTTGGGCACTGGTCTGTTCTTAGCACACGTAAAACATTTTGTCACCATGTCTGTTATCACTGTAGTAATCACCGGCCACCACACAGACATCTTGCCTCATGCTTGCGTCTTTGTTATCCCAAGGTTTCCTTGATGTAAGAGGTCAAGTATCTCCAGCCTCATTCCTGCTGGAATCACAATACGGTCATCATATATAGTAGAATCCTGTCTATCACAGTTAAGTGTTTCTTATTTTCCCAGTATGGCCGGAGTATGGTAGAATTTGGCATGTAGGCCGGCCATCCTTCTAGGCAGTACTTCTTGATCATCCTGCATACTTCTTCTTGGGCTTTATTGATATCTTGCAGCCACTTAGGCGTTGCGGGAAGCCCTGCTACGATCTGCTGTGTGAAGCTTTCCACTTCCTCCACAAGATCTACGTTCTCATTTACATTCTTCTTGATAGGAGCACGTGACAATGTGTCTGCGGTAATTTGCTCCTTGCCGGGTATATATACGACGTCGAGTTCATACTTTATGAAATGCATTCTGAATCTTAAGATCCGTGGTGGCATTTTGGAGAGATCAGTTGAAGTGAAAAGGGGTACTAACGGCTTGTGGTCAGTATCAACTGTAAACTTCATTCCGAGTATGTAGTCGGAAAACTTGTCACAAGCCCATGTCACGGCCAGGGCCTCTTTCTCAATAACTGCGTTCCTTTTTTCAGTTTCTGAGAGGGATCTAGATGCATAGTACACTGGCTTCCTGGTACCGTCCTCTTGGAGCTGTAGAAGAACAGCCCCATAGCTTGCAGTGAGTGACATTTTCATTTATCCCCACTTGAACGATCCAGTTGTGTTTTTCCCCCCCCCCCCCTGGATTTCTCCTAGTCATGGTGCGCTGGAAGACTTCCGGTGCTGAGGTGATCCCAAAGGGAAGACGATTAAAACAGTAACGACCGTACGGCATGATGAAGGTTGTAAGTAGGCGGGACCCCTTGTCGAGAGGGAGTTGCCAAAACCCGCTGTTAGCATTGAGTTTGCTAAAGACTCTACTTTTACTCAGCTTTGCTAGGCTTTCATCTATGGAATACATTGGATGGACCTCTCTCTTAACACTTTTGTTGAGTTGGACTAGGTCTACGCAGATGTGAACTTTTCTGTTTGGCTTGAGGGCTGGGACTATCCCGGAGCACCATTCAGTCGGCTCTGTAACTGGGGAGATGACTCCTTCTTGAATCATCCTCTCTAATTCCTCTTTTACTTTGGGGAGTAATGGGTGGGGAACTCTTCTTGGTGTGTACAGGCACACTGGCTGGGGATCAGGGTTAAGAGCAATACGATATTCCGTTGTCATTTTCCCTAGTCTGGTGAACAACTTTGGGAATTCCGCTCTAAAGTTAGGTACTTGTGTACTCAGTTCTTCAACATGTGTGTTGAGGCATTGGAAAAGACCGAGATTGACACAGGCTCGTCTGCTGAGGAGCGAAGATGACTGGTTCTTGATGACATAAACTCATCCTTGGATCTTGCATTGTCTGTACTTAATCGTGGCTGGGAATGATCCAGTAACAGGTAGGCAGGTCCCCCCAGGCCCTATAAGTGTTTGCTGGACATTCTCCAAAGGCTGATACTTTAACCAGGGTAATGAGTCACTGACAATGGATACAGATGCGCCAGTATCTAGCTTGCAGCAAGTGACGTTTTCATTTATCCCCACTTGAACGATCCAGCTGTTTCCCCCCCCCCCCCCTCCCTTGGATTTCTCCTAGAAAGGGAATGTCTGAATTTTCCTCTTTAATTTCATGTCCTTTTTTTTTATATTGTGACTGCTCGCTGTTTTGGCTTAGACAAACTGCTTGAAAATAGCCCCTCTTCTTGCATTTTAAGCAGGTGGCATTCTTAGCCGGACATTGCTTCTAGTCTTGGTGTGGGTGGTTACCACAGCAGGAGCACTTGTTGATACTTTGAGGGGGTTGTTTTTTCCCCGGGGTGTTTTTGCTTATTATTCTATCTTGCACACTTGACCATATTTACAGAGTTTGTGCTAGTCTGTACTTCACTACTTTGTTGTCTGGCTTCTGCCTGTCAACTAATTTGAACTGCTTCTTCTAATGTTAGCTTCAATTTGGATTGAAGTCGATCAGAAAGTGCATCGTCTAACACTCCGTCAATTATTCTCTCACGAATAAATTGATTTTTGAGTAAACCATACTCACAGTCATCCGTGAGTCTGCATAGGTCTTGTATAAACAAATCCACAGGTTCTCCCGGTTTTTGGACTCTTCTATTGAATTTGGTGCGCTCAACCAGCACGTTGCAACAGATTTCATAGTACTTGTTAAGGGCTGTTTTCACCTCTTAGTACAAAGCTTTTTCTTCATCGATATTTAGGGTTTTAAAAATATCATTGGCGCATTCACCCATTGTGTAGAGTAGGGTTCCGACTTGCTCAGTGTCTGGTTTATGTTTGAGGCCAGATGCAATCGATATCTTTCGAAACAACAAAACCATTTTGACCAAAGTTCAGCTTGTTGTGGTGATTTTGCTCCGCTGAATTTTTCTGGAGGGAGATTATTCGCCATTTGAGCTTGAAGTGGAATTAGTCCAGGACTAGAATTTTCTGTAGCAGGCATTATGTAGGGCTAACAACGCTGCCACCTTGTAATATTATAGGAAGAAGCAGGACGAGACAAATATAAATGTCAACAGATCTTTTTTAATCAAAATGGCGGATCTCTCTCCATGTGCTAGTCACACGACATACATACACATAATACACAGGGATACCATGCATACTACAATGCTTATGTTCGAATTAAGGTGTTTGCTAGAAAGGAAACCATGCGCCTTCCCTCATATTTGATCACGTAAAAACTTGACACCATTATGTCTATAAGCACTTTGATTTAGCACTAAAGGTAGATGTGATCAGGACGAGAGTGTGTGCCTTCTTAACATAATTAAAAGGGCTACAGTTTGATTCCATAAATGAATGTCGTTTCATGTTTGAATGATCTTTATTGTAGGGTATTCCATTTTATTGGATTTCTGGTTGGCTTGTTTTCTGTAGAAAAAGCTAGAGGCATCTGAGATAGCTAAGGAATAATTTATTGAAAAAAAAAACATTCCTAGTTAAATCAAAAAGCTAAAATTACCTTCTATTTTAGCTTCGAAGCATAAGAGCTAAAGTTGAGGAAGCAAGAAGTTCCTTGCAAGCTTCACATAGCAGGTGATTGTTTTGTAATGAAATACATTAATTCATATAAATTACTTGTACATTTAAGATAACAGAAGTTTAAAACAAAGGAAATGTTTTACTCAGTGTCTAGCCCCCTCTCTGTTTACTTTTCAAATTCACTAATAATTCGCCAGGGCAACAGCCAATAAATTAGGCATATTTGGTTTACATGCATGAACCTTGATACCCAATGAACACTCAGATAAAAATCTTAAGGGTTTTGATCTGAGTTGAAACATGGTTTTGATCTCAAAAACGCTTCAGTCTACAAATGACCTGAATATTATTTGACATTATTAACCTTGATTTTCAGAAAACAGTCAGAAAAAGAACAAATATTCAGTGCACCTACAGTTACAATTTCTTGAATATCAGAACTCTACAAACAACTGGATACCTCTTGCTCTTTAGCAATGTAATTTCAGAATTGTTAGTGCTAGTGCATGGTCCTGATACTGTAGACACTTCTCTAGTCTTCTCAGCCCTAGCCTTTTCATAATTAAACAGAGAGTCAGAATGGCTACCAGTTCTACACCTGCAATACAATAAAAGCACTTGTCCTGCTGCCTAGTGCTTTCATCTCTTTCTCTGTGTTTGGAACCCCTTATGAAACACTTCCACTTGTTTTTTGGGATAAATTACATGAAACATTGTTGCTTGGATCTTTGTACTGGTTCCATTAGATCTAACCCACTGGAGTTCTTGTTAAGGAAATGGATCCAAGGTTAATAATGTTAGCTGTATGATTGAGGTATTTCTTCTCTGTAACAGAGGACGAGTGCTGGAGGCTCTCATGCAGCAAAAAGCATCTGGAAAGATTCCAGGAATTTTTGGTCGTCTGGTAAGTGATCCAATTAGGTAGTTTCCTTTGATTGCTGTCTGCTGCCTTAAAAGATATGAAATCTGAAATAAAAGGGATGTATAGTACATTTTTTTGTCTGAATTAAGATTATTCAATTATTTGAATTTCAAATAAGTGCCGATGACTTCCTTGAGCAAATGAACAATTTATTGAGGACTTGTTGGACCATTAATTTTAATCCATAACTCTTTTGGGAAGACTTAATTGGTAAACTTCATAGGAGCACTTACAAGAATACATGTGATTAATATTCTCTCAATGATATATGATTACCATCCATACAATTGTTTTGTATTATTTTTTTATTATTTGACAATACACGATCAGGGCTCGAATTTAATTTTTGGAGCACTAACCCTTCGGGTTAGTAGACATCTTTTCTACTAACCACATTATAAAGTTTGGTATCCAAGCTCACAAGTTACGATATCTCAAATATTCAACATTTTGATAATAACAACTAGGACAAATTAAAGAGTAGCTGAAATTGCATGTTGACCTTAAAAATGTTGACAATTATGCACTTATTTTATTTCCCTCTCGTTTACCAAGAACAGTACATCTGCAGTAAATGGTTTGAACCCGGGGGTAACATGTGAAGGTGTAGTCTGATCGTCCGGGTGAGTGTAGTCCTGAGAAGGACTGTTGTCGGTGGCAGTGACTGACGTTTCGACAACCTGTGCGGAAGTCATCATCAAAGTCAAGTGAATGATTGTTGTCAGTAGAATGTTCTTATTCCAGTTCGTGTGAAATGATCGGTTGGTTTTGCTGTGATGTTATTGGCTGTAAGACTCAAGTGACGTAAGTCGGTCGTGATTGGTCTGTTTCGGTCTGTCGGTAAAGTTGGGTGGTTCTTTTTCGGTCGTTTGTGATGTTTATGTCGTGAATGAGTCGTTTGTATGGGGCGGGTAGTTGTTGACATCTGTTTAGGGGAGTCTGTTCTAAGTTAGTAAACCAGCTTTCCAGAGTCAGTCGTTGAAAATAGTCAGTGCTGTAGGTTAGGCATTGCGCAGAGTCCCAGTCAATGTTGTGGTTGGTAAGTCGATGGTGTTCAGCAATGTGATTGCTGACATCACCTTTCCTCGTCGCCCGTCTGTGTTCAGTCAGTCTTGTTGTGAGGTTTCTGCCAGTCTCACCGATGTAGGAGGCTTGGCAGTCGGAACAATTGATCTTATAAATCGTTCCCTGTCTGTTCCTCGGTTCGTCTTTGTCTTTAACGTTGGTTAGTAACTGACGTAGTGTGGTGATGGGTTTGTGGGCGACGTGGATATTGAACATTTGCCTAACGACGCAGATATTGAACATTTGCCTAACGTCTACTTACTTTCAGTACAACGGTAAACACTACAAACAGTTACACGGCACTGCCATGAGGTCTCTGGTTTCTGTTGTTATAGCAGAAATTGTGATGCAGAACATTGAGGAACGTGCCCTTTCGACTTGCCGACAAACGATACCGCTTCGGTTATGTTACGTTGACGACACATTCACCGCTGTTCGACACGACGAAATTGACACATTCCACAACCACCTTAACGAACAAAACACTGACATACAGTTTACCAGAGAAGTCGAAGAAAATGGCAAACTTCCTTTTCTAGACTGCCTGGTAAGCCACAACAAGAACTCATTACGAACGACAGTTTACAGGAAACCGACACACACCGACAGACTACTAGACGAGTCATCCTACAACCCTACATTACACAAAGCCACAACTATCAGAACTCTAACACGACGCGTACAACTAGTATGTGACTCGACAGACAGCTTATCCGACGAGAACAAATACCTTCACCGTGTTTTTACGAAGAACAACTACAACAACGACTTCATCCGACAAAACACTCACCGACCCACTACCAAAACAAACGACACCGCAACCCTTACGACTACAGCAACCATACCGTACATAAAAGGCATGTCTGAAAACATCTCGCGCATCTTACTACCCTTCAATATCTGCGTCGCCCACAAACCCATCACCACACTACGTCAGTTACTAACCAACGTTAAAGACAAAGACGAACTGAGGAACAGACAGGGAACGATTTATAAGATCAATTGTTCCGACTGCCAAGCCTCCTACATTGGTGAGACTGGCAGAAACCTCACAACAAGACTGACTGAACACAGACGGGCGACGAGGAAAGGTGATGTCAGCAATCACATTGCTGAACACCATCGACTTACCAACCACAACATTGACTGGGACTCTGCGCAATGCCTAACCTACAGCACTGACTATTTTCAACGACTGACTCTGGAAAGCTGGTTTACTAACTTAGAACAGACTCCCCTAAACAGATGTCAACAACTACCCGCCCCATACAAACGACTCATTCACGACATAAACATCACAAACGACCGAAAAAGAACCACCCAACTTTACCGACAGACCGAAACAGACCAATCACGACCGACTTACGTCACTTGAGTCTTACAGCCAATAACATCACGGCAAAACCAACCGATCATTTCACGCGAACTGGAATAAGAACATTCTACTGACAACAATCATTCACTTGACTCTGATGATGACTTCCGCACAGGTTGTCGAAACGTCAGTCACTGCCACCGACAACAGTCCTTCTCAGGACTACACTCACCCGGACGATCAGACTACACCTTCACAACAGTACATCTACAGCACATTCTCTAAAAAGAGTTTTAGTTGATTTAACAACTTGAGTATTCTAATTATTCCTCTGAGAGTTTGGTCTACGTGCTCTTTGTCCCGAAGTCCACCAATGTTTAAATATGTTAGTAAATTTACTAACCATGTCGGGTTAGTTGGACACATTTTTAGTAACCAAATGTTGAAAATTACTAATCATTGGTTAATGGGTTACCGTTAATTTCGAGCCCTGCATGATTACTCTAAAAGTAAAGAAATACATTTATACTCAAACCTCCCTTTGTGACCACCTCTCATAAGCAATCTCCTCTTGTTAGCGACCACCTTTTCAAAATTTCAAAAGTTTACAAGTCAAATCATTATGGTGTAACCTTGGTAAGCGACCACTTTAACAGATGCTTATTTACAATTTTCAATTGTTTTCAACCTCTTTAGGCAACTACTTAATATTCAATTGGCTTTATCTCTCACTAACAAAAAATTGAATATTGTTCAGCAGATTTCGGAAAAGTGGAGCGACCAGAAGTGTTTCCCAAAATAGCTTTACAGCATGAGTTTTTGTTTGTGTTCTTTTACCTGAAAATTTTGGACAGCACCACTTGGAGTAACAAATGAGCCAGGATTTTCTCATGTGAATCATCCCAAACGCTGTATATAAGTTGCTGAAAGTTATTGCTATAGATTTTTATAAGCACTGGCAATATGGTTTGATCACCACATGCAAATTACCTAAAATACAGGCCCCACGTGGCGTGACCTTTGGTAACAAACCACTTAGACTTGACATTTTGGCTGGTCACTTGATGGGAGGTTCAACTGTATAAGCATTTTCTTGACAACTGCAATTACTGTTACATCTGAATTTATTTTTTGTAGGGAGATCTTGGTGCAATTGATGATAGATATGATGTAGCCATTAGTACAGCATGTGGAGCATTAGACAACATTGTGTGTGACAGTATTGATACTGCTCAGAAGTGTATTACCTTCCTCAAGCACAGCAACATAGGCTCTGCTACTTTCATTGGCCTTGACAAGGTACAGCAGTTTTGATTTTCTATTATTGATGTAACCTGATGCTTCACATGTCTGATATGGAGACTTGATATGAGCTAAGTTTATGCTGACATATCAACTTTTGTTAAGCTCTGTGATATGTATATATATATATATAGATATTTATATTCTCATAACTGTGTTCAAAATATGTTATAAAGAAAACAAGTCATGTTATTTTGATGCTTATGAAGACTATTTTACTCATCTCAACATAAATCACAAATTTAACTTATGTCAAATCATTGTGGTAACAATGATTTGTTGAAAAATTACCTCACTCTAAAGGTTTTATGGCCCTTGATCTATAGAGTGACTTTGAGACAGCACAAACATTTCTTTCAAACTCAGCCTCAACTTTTACATCTTGATTATGCAAATGGTCTGTTAATTGAGAACAAAACAAATTATTTTAATATGCTACTAAGTTTGTTGAGACAAACAACAATTATAATGTATAGTCAGAAAAAATCCAAGTCCCAGATGGGACTTGAACCCAGGACCCTCCGTGATCTAGTCAGATGCTCCAACCACTGAGCTACTGGAGACTCTATGGTGAGCAAGGGTCAATTTGTGGGTCTCAACTGGAACTGCATCGCATGGCTACAC
>NC_142525.1:19369815-19389815 GCF_964205215.1 Stylophora pistillata | reverse complement strand
GCAATCGTTGTCCGCGCGCTGAATTGCATCAGCAAAAGCGCGCGCGAAAACTGCGTTCAGCCACCTTAACCCGAAGCGATTCTGAGTTATACCGCATGGTGAAAATGATAATTGAAAATTTGCTACAAAATGGGATATTTGGATTTTAAAATATTGGCGATTCTTAAAAGCGATCCGTGATGTCAAAATTTAATGAAATGGTCCGTTTTTACGGTGGCCCAAAGGTGTCACGGCAATTTCAATTTGGCCACGGCAATTTCAATTTGCTCCCTGCAAAATCAACGTGGCCATGGCAATTTCAATTTGGCCACGGCAATTTCAATTTGGCCACGGCAATTTCAATTTTGCCACGGAAATCTCAATTTGGCCACGGCAATCTCAGTTTGGCCACGGCAATTTCAACTTGGCCACGGAAAATTTCAATTTTGCCACGGCAATTTCAATTTCAATTTAATCACGGCAATTTCAGTTTGCTCACAGGAGTTTCAATTTACTCACGGCAATTTCAGTTTGCTCACGGCAGTTTCAATTTACATACGACCACATGTCAGCGGAATTACTGAAAAATCCCAGTAGAACTTGCGCGTAAAACGAAAATTATTTCATCGGCTTATACGCCAACACTATAGAGTATTGAATTCAATAAAGAGTTTTTAAACTAGATTAAAAAATCCTGGGGCCAACCTGGCGACCAGGCGTGAGAATCACCAGTCTGACCTTGTGCTCCGTATTCCGGCATGTGGCTGTGAACTCCAAAAGGAACACTTTTCGAGAAATGTTAGGCAAAGTAGTAACTTAAAACTCACCTGATCCACAGTTTGTGCAGAAACGTTGGCTAACTAAGACTGCAGCGCCACAATTTCCGCAAAACATCTTCCAGCGTTCGATTACAAAACTTTCCCGCCTAGGAAAAATGGCTTCGCCTGCTCACTCGAAGTGCTGTCTTATGGGAAATAACCTACAATGCACTTGGGGCTCATTACTCGAGTAATAGAAATTGCAACTGCCGTGAGCAAATTGAAATTGTCGTGAGTAAATTGAAACTGCCGTGAGCAAACTGAAATTTGCCGTGACCAAGTTGAAATTGCCGTAGCCAAATTGAAATTGCCGAGGCCAAGTTGAAATTGCCGCGAGCAAATTGAAATATCCGTGAGTAAATTGAAATTGAAATTTGCCGTGGCCAGGTTGAAATTACCGTGGCCAAATTGAAATTGCCGTGGCCACGTTGATTTTGCCGGGAGGAAATTGAAATTGCCGTAGCCAAATTGAAACTGCCGTGACACTTTTGGGAGTTTGCTTTCTTTTGCGCTTTTCATGAGCAAAGTTCATTTGCTTCTACTTAGGGCACTGATTTCCGCCATTTTGCGGCTACCGACGCTCGTTTCAGTTTTCGGGAATTTTCTAGGATATAGAAGCAAGTCTGAGAAAAAAAACCTACCACGTTTCTAAGTTCACTATAAGGCATCTCTGACTGAAGTATGAGGATAGTTATTTTTCGGTCGATGTGCCACCTCTCACGCGGTCTTGAAAAAAAGTCGCTCTCAAGGAGGCTGGATATAGTTTTCCACTTTCCTGATGCAGGATATTTAAACTAAAATTAACGAAGCTTAGCTTTAACAAATCGCGATTACATTTTCCCCTGAACTAAAGATATTATTGAAGGATCAGTTTGTTATAACTATATTGCAAAATTCGTTGCCATGGCAACGTTGCTGGGTTGCAATGCTGGGTCCAAAATTAGACGACTTGAGATTTCTTAAAAACTGGATGGTGAATTTGTTTTAGATTTTGCATGCATCCTTCGACTGTCTTGGCCTACTTGACTGTTGAGTTTAAAAAATTCTCTCAAAGTTTAACGAAAAGAGGTCTCTCTTAGAATTCATTTTAGAATTCTTTTTTTCCTTCTGACAGAATTTTTTCGCATTTTTGTTAAACACGCACAGAACCGTTCAAAGTTAACCTGCAAAAATTAAAAAAAATTAATCGAGCGGAGACGGAAATACGTCAGTCTAAAAGTTCAAATTTCTGAAAACTTCGACTCGACAAGATGGCAATTGCGCATGCGCAATATTTGTGTCACGCCACGACACGCCACGGACGCCACGAGGTTTTCTTCTTCGACAAACGTCCTTCACGCTCTTCTAAAGAGCTTTATTTTGCTAAGAGAGGTTTAGCTTTTGGGTGGATTGCGCCTGGAAATGGCTGCTGCTCTACTTGCCTTCAAAGTGCTGGAGTATTTGTGCAAAGTGTTAGGATGCTTTGTTCCTCGTGGAGGTGATCGACACGATATTAGCGATTTACTACAAAGAATGGCGACCAGTGCTTCCTTCCCACCGTTGTTGTAAAGATCTTTTAAGTCATTGTAACACAGGCCGCTTTCTGAAATTTCCTGAATGATGTTTTGTTTGACGAGGAGCCCGTTATCGCCCTGTGAATAGAGCTTGTCTTTGAAGAAATTAAAGAAATTCCACAGGAAACTTAAGCACTTTTCTTCACGACGGAGGGCTTATTGCCGTGAGGGGACTAGATCGAGATTGGCGTTCTTGGCGCCATATTACCCGATTTTCCATTATTTTCAGAGAAATCTAAAAAAAACAATTCATCTCATAAAAAGAATATATTCCAGCGCGTTGACTAATTTTTTCAATGAATTCTGAAAACGGGCTAAATTGTGTCAATTCATCTTAAAATTGAAATAAATTATAACTCGGAACATCCCTGATGTACTGTTTTTCTTCTAATTAATTCCAGAAACTAATGGGGTTAATTCTGAGATTTTATCCCGTAAGTGGAATACATTATAAGTTCCACCCGATCTTCTATTTTTAATTCAATGAATTTCAGAAAAACGGGGTGTTATAAGAATTTATACCGTAAGGGGAGTATATCGTAAGTTGTCATATCCAATAACCGCCTCCCGGTTAGCTCAATGGATAGAGCGCTGGACTATTGTGTGGGTGGTCGAGGGTTCGAGCCCCGGCCGGACCAACAGTCAGGGTCTTAAAATAATTGAGAAGAATATGCTACCTTTCTATAACATCAAGAAATGATTAGATATTCTAGTCTTCCCGGATAGGGACGAATAAATGGAGGTCCCGTCTCCTGCAGGGTTAGGGGCAGGAGACGTTAATTTCCCACGCACGAGATTACTGTGTGATGGATGTCCTCCCCTGGAGGACCCCCGTTGATACTAGTGTTTATTACACTGAAGGGGCTATCCTGCATAAATATCGATGTCTACTTCTACAATCGTTACCCTGATTTTCCTTTTTTTAATGAATTAATTCCAGAAAACAGGGTAAACTCTGATAATTTATGCTACAAGTGGATAATACCCAAGGTTCCCAAATGCCATCTTTGCTTCGATTTTCCATTTTTTTTTAGTGAATTCTAGAGAACGGGTAAATTCTTAGAATTCATGCCGCAAGTGGATTATAAGCTATGTTCTCATGCCAAATCTTCCCTGATTTTTCTTTTTTAATGAATTAATTCTAGATAAACGGGGTAAACTCTGAGAATTCATGCTACAAGCAGATAATACTCGTACTTCCCTTATGCCATCTTTACTCTGATTTTGCAATTTTTTCAAAGAATTATAGAAAAACGGGGTAAATTCTAGTAGCTCATCCTCCAAGTGGGATATATTCTATTGACTTGCCACATCTAATGTACTTTATCGCGTTTTTCCAATTTGTTCAATGAATTATAGAAAAACGGGGCGCATTCTGAAAATTCATCCTCGAAGTGGAATTTATCCTACTGACTTGCCATATCCAATCTTTACCCCATTTTCCATTTTTTTCCCGTAAATTCTAGAAAAACGGCGTAAATTGTGAGGATTCACGCTACAAGTGGGTATTACCCTAAGTTCCCATGTGTCATCTTCACCCCGATTTCTATTTCTTTTTTCAGCGGTGAATTCTACGACTAGCGCTAATCGTTCTCTCTGTCTCTCTCTTGCAGTCAGTCGATGCGACTATGACTATCCTATGGATTCGGCTTTGGTTGAGTAGCATTTCTCTATGCTGTTCTTTTACTGCCTGTAGTCTGCCAGGATTTTCGGTCTATGTCTTTCCACTTCATAATTTGGATATATCAACAAAGTTGAAATGGTAAATTGGCCACCGTAATGATTACAAAAGCTGACGTTTCGGAGCGTTAGCCCTTCGTCGGAGAGAATGTTTCGCTCCGACGAAGGGCTAACGCTCGAAACGTCAGCTTTTGTAATCATTACGGTGGCCAATTTACCATTTCAACTTTGTTGATATATCCAAATTATTTCGTTACTCCCACCGACGCAGCCCCAAACAGTTTCTTTCGAAACTATCAGCCTTTTTCCACTTCATATTTCGTTTCGCTACATCCTTTCATCTGAGTCTAGGTGTTCCTTGGTTTCTGATTCCTTCACAGAGCTCGGAGTAGAGCATTTGTTGGGGGAGCCGGTCGTTTTCCATCCTGTGCACGTGTCCTAACCATCTAAGGTTTTTCTCAATCAGTATGTCAGTCATGCATGGCAGGTCTGCGAAGGATTTCTTAATTTTTTATTTTATCGGTTCATTTGATGTTCATTATGTCTCTCAGCTGTCTCATCATGTAGGCATGTAGTTTGTAGTTTCTTAATCTGTGACCTCTATATTGTCCGTACTTCTGCTCCATAAAGGAGGCTTGATAGTACCACTGCTCTATAGACTTTGCACCTCGCTCAGATGGAAACGTGTTTGTTTTTCCACAGCCGGTGTTGGAGTTTACCAAAAGCAGCACTTGCCTTTCACATTCTATTCCGAATCTCCTTGTCTATTCTAGCAGTGTTCGAGACAGTACTTCCAAGGTAGGTAAAATCAGTGCTTAGTACAAGTGGCTCCTGGTTTACCATGATTGATTCTGGCCCAGGTGAAGGGCTAAGTGGTTTGACTGGTTGAAACAGGCATTCTGTCCTCTTGATGTTTATCTTCAGGCGAAATCGAGCGGCAGCCCTGGCAAACTCATGAACAAGTAATTGTATATCTGCAGCATTGTGAGCCACCAGGGCAGTATCATCAGAAAACAGCATCTCTCGAACTAAGTACCTAGTAGTGCGAGTTTTTTCCTTGAAGTGAGACACATTGAAGAGAGCTGCCCCATGTCTTGTCTGAATGTAAATCCTTCATGTATGTTCCTAAATGCTACTTTCAACATTCCTGTTAGGTATAATGACAATAATGTAGGTGCGCACACACAGCCCTGCTTTACACTATTTGTGACAGCAAATTTTTTGGAATTGTCTCTACCTTTAACTACTCGGGCCTGCATCCCTTCATTTAGAGCTTTTATCATGTTGATGACTTTGTCTGTAGATCAAAACTTTTTTAGTATTATCCAGAGGCCTTCTCTTAACACTGTATCAAAGGCTTTAGTAAAGTCTATGAATACAGCATACAGTTGCATATTCTGTTGTATACATTTCTCTTGGATCTGCCGCAGGCTAAAGATCTTGTCGATGGTACTTCGGTTGCTTCGAAATCCGCACTGACTCTCAGGTAAGATGTTAGGAGTTATCTTGTTATTTAATCTGTTGAGGATAACACGAGCCACTATTTCTCCAGCAATAAACAGAAGTGAGATTCCTCTGTAATTACCACAGTCTCTCTTGTTGCCCTTCTTGAAGACAGGCACAATGTTTGCATCCTTCCAATCTTGTGGCATTTCTTCTTTTGTCCAGATATCAACAATCAGATCGTAAAGTCTCTCTTTCAAATTGAATCCACCATACTTCCAAAGCTCAGCAGGGATGCCACATCCACCAGGAGCCTTAAATTCCGGTAACTCATCCAGGCTGTCATTTCTTGGTACATCTGGGAGGCTGTTTAGAGCAGTGTGGTCCATTGTTCCAAGCACATTTAGCAGTTGATCAAAATGCTGGGTAAATCTTTTCAGAATCTCGTCCTTATTCTTCAAGACTGTTGCTCCATCAAGCGCTATTAGTTGGACACTCCCTCTCTTCTGTGGTCCATACACCTCTCTAAGGCCACTGTAGAATGCCTTCATGTCATTTTGGTCTGCTGCCTACAGTAACTCTACTGCTTTCTCTTCCCACCACTGAGACTTCTTTTCTCTGGTATACTTCTGAAGTTTGTTTCTGGCTGTAGCAAGCCTAGAGCTGCTCGCTCGTGTTTTTCTTTTTAGTTCGTTTGCTCTAGTCTTATTTCGTTCGGAAATGTGTTAAGCTGAACACCACTCTCATTAAACGAACCTTGGTGTTTCTGATCTGTTTTACCAAGGATATCTCCAGTTGTTTCGTAGGCAGTGGTCTTCAACCTATCCCACTGCTCCTCTAAATCCAGGTTTTCATCACTCTTATCTTCTATGACCTTGTCCATTTGCTTCTGGAACGCCCTGCATACTTTCTCATTTCGCAGCTTAGCCACATTCATCTTGGATGTTGGTTTTCCTTTAGTCTTGCTAGTGGCTTTCCTCAGTACGAAAGCGAGTTTAGATCGAATCATGTTGTGACGTGTCAAGCGGTCAGCCCCTCTCATTACTCTAGTGTCCAACACATCTTTCTGATCGCTCTGCCGTGTTATCACATAATCTAATAGGTGCCAATGCTTTGACCGAGGATGCATCCACTAGTTTTGTGATGATGCTTGTGTTTGAAGACAGTGTTAATGATGACTAGCTTGTACTCAGAGCAGAATGCCAGTAAGAGTTCACCATTTGAGTTGCACTTTCCAATTCCTTGTAAGCCAATTACACCGGGGCAGTTATTTTGCTCACATCCAGCCCTTGCATTAAAAACACCAGCTATAATGAGTTTATCGGTGGTAGGGACCTCCTTCACGGTTCCCCTCAGTCTGTAATAAAATTCTTCTTTGTTCTCTTCTGCGTGGTGATGATTCTGTCATTGATTCGTGTTGGTTCTTTGAACGATTGAATTTTTGATTGCGAATCCAACTCCAGCTTCTTTTCTTTCACCTTCTTCCCTACCACTCCAGAAGAATGTGTAGCCACTATCTGTCATGCTGTCATGTAGAGCAAATCGAGTTTCACTCAGAGCGGCAATACCAATGTCGTATCTACTCAGCTCTTTTGCAGGTATCGCTGTCCGACGCTCTGGTCTTTTTAAGTTAGCTCCGTCTAGAAGGGTTCTTACATTCCATTCAGCTAGTCTCAGAAAATTCCTGTGGTTATTCTTGCATCCTAGCTTACTTTCCACTGGTCGTCGGAGCGCGAACAAGCCAGCGCGATCCTTGTTAACGTGGGCGACGTTCAATCCCTTATGGGAAACTGTTTCTGCTACCATTTATTAATAGAAATGCATGCGAATAGGCTAAGTAATAATGGCTTTCGCCTTACCAGAATCACTCTCTCGGCAGGGCAGGAATGTAATCCAGCGGCAAGAACAAGTCAAGAGAAGGTGGCATCATGATTTCCATCATGCTGCAGCGGCTGGCCGGGAGATAGGGTTGTCTATCACCGCCCTTAATTACTGCCACGGGCTACCAACTTGGAGTGGTCAACCACAGACCTTTGACAGATGTTGTTTTTGGTTCTGTAAGGTTGCCCGGTTTCACCCTCCACACCTCACCTCAGGTGAGCTTGTCGGTTTAGTCGGCGACAGTCCGACCCATGCAACAGGTGGTACCGGATTCACGGTTACCGGTAGCAGTCGAGACTGACCGCCTTGACTACAAATAAAAGATAGAAGAAGTTACACATTTTAAAAAAAGTAGGGAACTCTAGAAAAGCGGGGTAAATTCTGAGATCCTAGGGTGCCAAATCCATTTTTAACCCAATTTTCCAAATTTTTTTAATTAATTCTATAAAAACGGGATAAATTTTGAGAATTCGGCCCGCAAGTGGCTAATACCCTAAGTTCCCATATGCCATCTTCACCCCTATTTTCCATTTGATCAGTAAATTTTAGAAAAACGAGGTAAATTCTGAGCATTCATGCTACAAGTGTATAATACCCGAGGTTCCCATACGCTATCTTTACCCCGATTTCCATTTTTTCGACAAATTATAGAAAACGGGGTAAAATCTAAGATTTAATCCTCCAAATGTAATAAATTTCAAGTTGTCACATGCAATCTTCAACACTATATTCAATTTTTTTTAATCAATTCTAGAGAAATGGGATTAGTTCTGCAAATTCATCCGCAAGTGGCTACCACGCTAAGTTCCCATATACCATTTTTACCCCGATTTCCCATTTGATCAGTGAATTTGAGAAAAACGGGGTAAATTCTAAGCATTCATGTTACAAGTGAATAATACCCGAGGTTCCCATATGCTATCTTTATCCCGAATTTAATTTTTTTTAGTAAATTTGACAAAAAACGGAGTAAAATCTAAGAGTTCATCCTCCAAATAACTAAATAGATCCTAAGTTGCCATATCCAATCTTTAACCCAATTTTCCATTTTCTTTATGAATTGCAGAAAAACGGGATAAATTCTGCGAATTCATCCGCAAGTGGCTAATACGCTAAGTTCCCATGCGTCATCTTTACCCAGATTTTCCATTTCATCAGCGACCTCTATATCGATATCCCTCGATAGATCACATGATACGGTTGGCCACTGTATCTCATGACGTTAGCCATGTTTTACCACATTAACCCCCATCTGCTTTAAGTTACCCATATTCTACCACGTTAACCCCCATCTACCCTAGGTTACCCATGTTCTACCAAGTTTACCCCCATCTACCCTGTCTTAGCCATGTTCTACCACATTAACCCTCATCTACCCGCAGTTACCTATGTTCTACCACGTTAACCATTATCTACCCAAAGTTACCCATGTTCTACCACGTCATGATCACTCGAACTGTCCTTGAATATCAATTTTAATCGATGAAAACTCAACTAGTTTTCTCGAAACCTCGTGTTACATTTTTATCGAACCCGCACCGCACATGACCGAACCCGCGCCACGCGCAGGAGGGAGGCAGTTTCAGCACAAGTTAACCCTCATCTACCCAAAGTTACCCATGTTCTACCACGTTAATCCTTATCCACCCAAGGTTACCCATGTTTTACCACGTAATGATCACTCGAACTGTCTTTGAATATCAATTTTAATCGATGAAAACTCAACTAGTTTTCTCGAAACCTCGTGTTACATTTTTATCGAACCCGCACCGCACATGACCGAACCCGCGCCACGCGCAGGAGGGAGGCAGTTTCAGCACAAGTTAACCCTCATCTACCCAAAGTTACCCATGTTCTACCACGTTAATCCTTATCCACCCAAGGTTACCCATGTTTTACCACGTAATGATCACTCGAACTGTCTTTGAATATCAATTTTAATCGATGAAAACTCAACTAGTTTTCTCGAAACCTCGTGTTACATTTTTATCGAAACCGCACCGCACATGACCGAACCCGCGCCACGCGCAGGAGTGAGGCAGTTTCAGCACAAGTTAACCCTCATCTATCCAGAGTTACCCATGTTCTACCACGTTAACCCTTATCTACCCAAAGCTACCCATGTTCTACCAAGTAATGATCACTCGGACTGTCTTTGAATATCAATTTTAATTGATGAAAACTCAACTGGTTTTCTCGAAACCTCGTGTTACATTTTATCGAACCCGCGCCGCACATGACCGAGCCCGCGTCACGTGCAGAAGTGAGGCAGTTTCAACACAAGTTAACCCTCATCTACCCAAAATTACCCATTTTCTATCACGTTAACCCTAATGTACCCAAAGCTACCCATGTTTTACCACGTAATGGTCACTCGAACTGTCTTTGAATATCAATTTTAATCGATGAAAACTCAACTAGTTTTCTCGAAACGTCGTGTTACATTTGAATCCGCGCCGCGCATGACCAAACCCGCGCCACGCGCAGGAGTGAGGCATTTTCAACACACGTTAACCTTCATCTACCCTAAATTACCCATGTTCTACCACGTTAACCCTCATCTACCCCAAGATACCCATGTTCTACCACGTTAACACCCATCTACCTATAAATTACCGCAGTCCTACCACGTTCACCCCCAACTACCCTAAGTTAGCCATGTTCTACTATGTTAACCCTCATTTACCCTAAGCTAGCCATATTCTACCACGTTAACCCTCATCTACCCCAAGTTACACACATACATACATACGTTTATTGTAACTCCCAACCTAGGCTTTTCGGTTACAATGTCCAACTACAATATCTAAGGTACATATAAGTTATATATATACATATAAGGTATATCATCATGCTTCAACACAGGAATTTGTTGACAGCTTATTTTCACACGCCTTTCTCCCTCTCAACTCCAATCTAACGCGCCTCACTTATTGACAATATATTCACCAACAGCCTTGCACATGATGTTTTCAGTGGCATTATACTAAATGATTTATCTGACCACTTACTTGTTTTTGCATATCTTTACGACGCAACCCTAACGCGCAGCACAGAAAGGAAAATTATAATCGTACATTCAATAACGATAATTTGCAAAAATTCAAGGAGAACCTTTCAAGCGTACAAAAACAAACTCACCAATTACATTCGCATTGCCAAAAAAATACTCTGACTCCAAATTTGAGAATGCCAGAAATAACCTCAAAACAACTTGGAAATTGTTAAACGAGGTTATCAACAGGCGTAAAAGTAAGTCATCTCTTCCCACATCATTTAAATCTGAAGGCAGAACATTAACGGATCCAATGGAGATCGCTGACAGATTCTGTAAATACTTTACAAACATTGGTCCCAACCTAGCTAGACCAAGTGTTAATCCCTCTTTTCGTTCTTATCTTGGTTACAACAAACATCCCTCCTTTAACTTAAAGCCAACCACAACTAGTGAACTGGAGAGTATTTGTAGCATGTTCACTTCAAAGAAAGCTCCTGGCTATGACAGTATCCCAATGCATGTCATTAAATATTCATTCATTTTCCCGGACAAACTTAAAATCGCTAAAATCATTCCCATCTTCAAGACAGAGGATCCCAGCTTTTTTGTAAAGTACTGACCTATTTCTTTGTTGTCAAATTTTTCCAAATTTTTCGAAAAAGTTATATACAGTCGCTTAGTAAAGTTTTCCGAAAAACACGATAAACTTTACCGCTGTCAGTTCGGATCTCGGAAAAATCACTCAACATCGCACGCGCTAATTCATTTGGTAAATAAAATTGCATCTGCAATCGACCATCACCAAAGAACGGTGGGTATTTTCCTAGATCTTTCCAAAGCATTCGACACTCTCGACCACCAAATCTTGTTTGCCAAATTGGAGCACTATGGTATCCGTGACGTGGCTCTGCAGTGGTTTAAAAGCTACTTTTCTTTCCGCCAGCAATTTGTCCAATTCAGTCAAGCTTGCTCTCCGATGCAAACCATCAAGTGTGGTATCTCTCAAGGTTAGATTTTAGGCCCACTATTGTTTATTCTATACATTAATGACCTTCCTAATGCCTCTGAATTATCAGACCCCCTACTTTTCGCTGATGACACCAGTATCTTTTATTCTCACTCAACTCTAAATTGCTTAGAATCCATACTTAATGATGAACTCCAAAACATTGACGTTTGGCTAAAATGTAACAAGCTTTCAGTTAATATAAAGAAAACCAACTACATAATTTTTAAACCCATACAGAAGAAATTTAACTTCAGCATTTCTCTCTCCTTTGGAGGTAAACCCCTACAACAAGCTAATGTAACTAAATTCCTTAGGGTCTATTTTGACAATCATCTCACCTGGAAATACCATATCAGCTATGTATGTAAACAAATCGCTAAACCAATAGGTATTATATTTAGGTCTCGCTTTTCCCTATCCTCTGCAACCAAACTCACTTTGTATTACACCTTAGTTTATCCTTATATCGTCTATTGTAACTCCGTCTGGTCGTCCACATACGTATCTAACTTAAATAGAATTTATTATTTGCAAAAGCGAGCTGCGCGGGCTATCACCAACTCAGACTATCGAGACCACTCTGCCCCTTTATTCTCCAAACCAGGAATTTTAGATATTTTCCAAGTCAATACGTTTGAAATCGCCAAATTTATGTTTTATTTCAAAAATAACTTTTTGCCCCCATTGCTTTTCGATCTTTTTGTAAGGAATAGCCAAATTCATAACTAAGGTACCAGAACAGCCAGTAATTATCGAACGCATTTGTGCCGTACAAATGTCAAGCAATCTACAATTCTCTACCAAGGTCCTAAAATTTGGAACTCTCTCCCTATTTCAGTCACTCGTTTGTCAAACTTTCTCAGCTTTAAAACGAAATTGCAAGAGGTTTTACTTAAATAGTCACTGAATTGGCCAAGCCGCAAATTAGCAGCACTGTTTCTTTACTTGATTTATTATTGCAAGTGAGGTGGCTCTCCCATAAGCCTGGTGGCTTCTAGGGTCTCCTCGCCTTCTGACTGTTATCGCTGTAATTAAATATTTTTTGTTGTTAAAATAAGGCAAATAGAGATGACGATGAAGTTAAAAAGGAGAAGAAATAACAGGTAAATAAGACCTTTTATAGCTAGAATCAATCACAAGAGACCTAGAAGTATACTTTAAAAATGAAGTTTACTCAATACAAATGCTCTCCACTTAAGAGCTTCTGCCCTAAACGACGCCTGAAGCTATTTACACTGTCCGCAGCTTTCAAGTAGTTAGAAATACAGTTCCTAAGTTTGCATCCACGATATGTGAATGAACGTTGTCCATATGACGGACAACAACGAGGGATGTGTAAAAGATTGCGCGATCGCGTACTCCTAGTGTGAATATGAGAACAAGGTAAAAATACATTAGGCAGATATTTTGGAACTAAATCATCGAGACATTTAAATACCACTACAGCATCGTTAAGAAGGAGTCTATCCTTAACAGTAAGCCATTGAAGGGATCTTATGCCTTCTGAGATGTGGTCATAATTCCTAATACCTAACACTATACGGGCGGAAAAATTCTCTACTAGTTCGAGTTTTTTTACGTTGCCTTGGGAAGGGTTAACACATAAAGTTCAACAATATTATAGTTTGCTAAAAACGAAAGCATTCATCAAAAATATAACAGACTATTTGTCCAGAAGTTGTTTTATCCTGCTAATCTGTATTAATCTAAATAGTCAATTAGAGGTAGTTTTTGCAACATAATCGTTGTAAGTTATGGGCTGATCGATGAAGATGCCAAGGTCCTTTCTCACAGGAACTGGTGTTATTTAATTTCCTAGAAGGGAGATGGTAACTGGAGGCAATTACGCGGTAGCTGCGGCACTCCCACAAGATATACTTTGGTTTTCTCCGGACTAATGAGAAGAAAAGTTTGGCAGCACCGTCTACACATTTCTCTTACGTCTTCATTCAATAGGCGGAATGCACAGCTTATGTCTGCTGAGGGAAAAGAAAGGTATAGTTTATTGTCGTCAACGTAACATGCAGACTTACAATGGGCTGGAATAGCCAGAAGATCATTTACGTAGATGGTAAATAGCACAAGTTCCAGTATAGAACCTGGTGGAACTCTATATTTTAGAGGGATAGAGGCTGAAACTGCGTCCATGATCCGTACTCTTTGGTTACGACCAGAGAGGTGCGTCTGGAACCACTCTAGGCTAGATGAAGAGACACCTATTTGTTGTAGTTTCTGAAGCAAGATATCGTGTCCGATGCTGTCAAATTCCTTCGACATATCCAAGACTACAAGAGCAGAGACCTCACTCTTATTGATACTCAAAAGAAAATCATCCATTACATGTAGGAGAACAGTCTCTGTGGAATGACACTTACCATTACCGCTCTGGTGCTCACACAACTTCTTACTGGTGGTTATATAGTCTACGAAGTGACAATGAACTAGCTTCTCAGACACCTTAAGTTACCCAAGTTACCCTACCTTAGCCATGTTCTACCACATTAACTCCCATCTACCCTCAATTAGCCATGTTCAACCCCGTTAACCTTCATCTACCCTAAATTACCCATGTTCCACCACGTAATCCCCCATCTACCCTGTGTTACCCATGTTCTACCACATGTTCTATCACATCTTCTCTAAGTTATCCATGTTCTACCACGTTAATCCTCGTCTACCCTATGTTACCCATATTTTACCACGTGAACCCTCATCTACCCTAACTACCTTAAGTTACGCATGTTCCACCACGTTAACGCCCATCTAATTTATGTTACCCATATTCTACTACGTTATGTACGTCATCTACCCTAAGTTTTTCGTCCACGTTAACTTCCATTTACCCTTAGTTAGCCATGTTTAACCAGGGTGACCCAATCTACCTGAGGTTAGCCATGTCTAGGAATTTTAGATATTTTCCAAGTCAATACGTTTGAAATCGCCCATATTCTACTACGTTATCTACGTCATCTACCCTAAGTTTTTCGTACACGTTAACTTCCATTTACCCTTAGTTAGCCATGTTTAACCAGGGTGACCACATCTACCTGAAGTTAGCCATGTCTTACCACTCTAACACACATTATCCCTAAGTTTATCAAGATGTATCACACATGTACACATGTCAATTCCAAGGCGGAAGGGAGTGGAGACCTCTTTAGAATCATCTGTAATCACGCGAGTAGGGACGTTAATGTATCATGTTAACACTTTGTAGGATGTTTTACACCGATCAGTGAATTCCATAGGTCTTTAGTTGCTTACGGATAGCTCCCAGACGATGTACAATACAGAGGGTATTCGTATCTTGGACAACCTTGAATCATAAATCATCGATTTAGCGTCTCGAATCTTACGGTTTACATGTTGGGTACGTACATATTTAGTATAAAGTTCTTAAGCCAATAAAAGCTCCTTGCATCCAAAGGAAATACTAAATATCTAACGAGCGTTCATGGTAGTTCCCAAAAAGGACACTCTGAAACAAGCATCTAGTTTGATTGTCCTCATTTATCGCTGCCTTATTTATTTATTTATTTATAATAATCGCTGCATTATTTATCTATTAATAATATATTCGAACTTATCATGGAAAAGCCATGTAAGCTACATTGCTGAAAAGATAAAGGGGGATATTGGTATTCTTTCTAACCTCCGTTATTGCGTGAATTTAGAGATTCTGCTTAACCCTGGTTCATCCCCTCCTAACCTGTGATTTGATTTCTTGGGGTAACACCTATTCTTCCACTACTCAGCCTTTGTTCGATCTACAAAATAAAGCAATTCGAATCATGATATTTCTAGATTTCGTGACCATTCAAGTCCAATTGTTAAGCACTTAATTATTGTTAAGCTGCCTCATCTTGTCTCTCCTAACATTGCAGTCTTTATATACAAATTTCACAACAGATGTCTACCATCCGTTTTTGATATCTTTTTTATACAAGTCAATAAAAGACATAGGTAACTTAACGTTGATGGGGGTAAACGTAGAAGAAAATGGGTAACTGAGGGTAGATCAGGGTTAACGTGGTAAAACATGCATAACTTAAGAGGCTGTCTCTCTTATTTGCACCCGGTCAACTTCGCGTCAAAAATAATTTTGCCTGAAACTCTGTCAACAGAAAGACTTTTACTTAGGAAACAACTAAATTAGGTTTGGTTTGTTTCGAAATAATTTTCTGACTGCGTTAGGGGCCACAGTTATTTCCCAGTCCGTAGGGACCGTGGCCACGTCTTGAAAATTTAAAAATAGGCATATTTTGTAACATTGTAAAATATTTGATTCGCATAGTTAAACCACCGAATTTGTATCAGATTGCTTAAAAACCTTTCTCGTTTTCCAAGAAAGTTAGAACTTGCCCTCTCAATATATCTGAAAAGGCGAATTTTAGCATATTCTGACCCCTATAAATCGCTATCGGCCGATGGCCGTAAATAACCTTGATTTAGACGTTAAGTTTTGGGATTTGGGACCTGGTTGACAACTCTATCCTACATAGGCGTTAAGTTTAGACCTTTATAGGCAAAAAAATGCAAAAACCCCGGTACGTTTTCGATGTTTCAAAAGTTATGACCGTTTGAATCAGCACATGTACGAGCATTCGCGATTTCATCACCTACACCAAAATCGAACTATTGGAGCAGATTTCGCCATAAATACAACTTTCCCACTTTGCAACCCGGCTTCATGGCTAACTTCAGTATTTTTTTATTAACCAAATTGCTGAAATCCATGACAACCTCAACAAATTGCTAGGTATTGCCTTCGAAAAGTAGGCTGTATCCATCGTGATTCGATCATGGTATCAAAATAAATGGTCGGAATTATGGCCACATATCGCAGTTAATTACTCATTTAATATCGCTTCCGAGGTGACTTTTTCCAGAATCAGAATATGAACTCTCCATGTCTGGAAGCTGAGGGGGAAATGAAGGTTTTAGGCTTCTGAAGTGAAGAAATAATCGCTTAAATTTAGATCACGACGATCCAGTTCGATGTTGTACTGTTCTCACAAAGGTCCACACAAAACAGAAGACCGCTGATAGCTTGTGCCGTTCGCTGTGTCGTATGATTTTGTTCTATCCCAATTTACGCCTGAATGTAATATCTAGGGAGAAAATTATGGCTGAAAAGAATAAATGCTTATAAGCTGGAGTTTGATATGATTCAATTAATAAATTAATTTCAAATGTCCTGAGCTTGCTTCTCTCGGTTCCGCGTCGATTGTGACCACAGACCAGCAACTTGTCAATAGCCGGAAAAATGGACTACAAACGTGATAAGATTTTTGACACATGCTTGGTATGAACAGATGTTATAATTGTTGCTTGTGGTAAATTTTCAATCCTTTTTTATAGAAAAATCACTGATTGCGACAAGCCGAACACACTTATCCCTGTTTTCGTTAAAAATGATTTTGACTTGAAGTGCAAGTCTCAGTACGATGCCTATATCGTGTATCAGACACTGCTTGACATGTCGTCAAACTAGGTACTATCTTTCACTGATTTAGTTCTGAATTCTAAGTGAGTAAAGCACGACAAAATTTAATCTCACAGATATCATAAGCTTTGAGTATTACACTATAATAACGCCGTCAGAACTTGATATCGGAACTAAAGGAAGTTTGTACTTGTAGACAATATTCTACACTTTCAGCAACTGTATAGGACATGTTTACATAAGTCTACTGTGAAACACACTGACAATCCTTAATCACGTCGGACAGTTTGTCTACGAGGATCTGCTTTCTGTCTCAATTCTACAGGGATCTCAAAATGACTACAGATGGCTCTCAACAAAACCACATTGAATTTCTGAAGTGTGTTACTGTGGTAACGTTCACAGAGGACATACGTGTCGTAGCAGATTGGATGCGAGACTTTGAACTCTTTGTTAACTTTGTCTCCCAGATCTTGTCTCTCGGAATTTTCCTGGACGCATTGGACATCTTCCTGCTCGTCCAGCGATATCCCGATCACATCCTGATCTTTCCGTCGCATTGCTGCTAGCCGGGAGAAAAAGCTCTGAACTTGGCTCTTTGTCAGCCACTGTTCTCTGGTGAACAAACGTGCATTTGATTAATTTTTCGCATTTCGCAGGTCCACTGCAACTTAGGCGGGGTCTGCCTTTCGTCCAGTTCTTTCTCCAAGTGTAAACCGTGCCGTTAGGTATTCTTTTACATTCTCTGACAATCTAACAATGCCCCTCGCTTTGCTTACGGCCCATCCTGTTCGTAGAGGCGAGAGGGGCGAAGTATCCCCAGGAGAAGTGAGTGGTATACTGGAATCCGACGAACAGCTCGAACACTCGGTACCAGCGGTATCTATTGACGAGAACTTAAGGGCCCAGTCCCTTTTGTTTGCATCATATTGGGTTAACCTGCTAACTGTATGCTTTCCAACGTCCAGGTGGAGCTCTAGTTGCGAAAACGTTCCGAACACTTCAACACACTCAAGCACAGAGCACTCTCTGTTTCCTTGCTGTCCTTTGAACGACGCTTGACCACACGCTTTTCAGGAGGATCATAAAACCCTTGAGATTCTATGGTTTGAAGGGACGTTTCACCTTGGCGCTTGATATAAATCACGTCATATGGGATGTACTTCCCTTTACCGATGCCATAACATTTCCAAACTCTCAGACCGGTATCTTCATATTCGAAGTTGTGGAAGCTACTGAAATGCTCAATCTTATTTATGCAGAGAGAGTTCTTTGACTCGTCGACTATGCTAACTGCAGCGGTTGTTCCCTTCACTGGGTGTTGCGTCAATGCATCTCTCAAGTCCACGGCAGTTAGAACATCGTTTGTTGCAGTAAGCGCGAATAGAGGACTTCATTGGGCAGAGGATACGATCGCAAATGTCTTTACCAGACTGCGGCTCCGAGTAGTGATAACTATGAACTTCAACCTCAACTCCTTTTGCGACATCTCTCACAGCGGTTACTAGGGAGCTGTTATGATAGCAACGGGCTTCATCTGACCTCAGATGAACTTTTTGCAGCAAAGGATTCTTGACTTTCAGCTCCTTTAGAAGATCTTCGAGAATTGACGTAACTGTATACCAGTCTTGAGTACACTGATCAAAGAGGTGAGAGTACGAGATGACTTCCGTCGCGTTAGACTGGCTTCGAAACACAATGCTACTAATGTACCAGCTTAACCCTCTTTTTCCGTAGCAGTCACTTTGCTTCTCTCTATAGCACAGCTGCAGAAACTTCATGGCCCAATCTATAACAAGAAGACGCGAGGTCTGGTCAAGCTTTGCGATGATATCTTGCTTTGCACATTCCTGATTCACGGACCTCATAATGTGAGCTTTCCACTGAACGATAGCCTCCGAAGATCTCTGGATATCGAAGAACAAGTAATTTTTTTGGTCCTCGCTGTAAAAAACTAAGGTTTTGTTATCCTTAACAATCTGTTGCATCTTCTGCAAAACGGAAGTAATTTCGTCGCATCGACAGCAGAGAAGCGTATGTTGATGTGAGCATTGTTCCTGGAAATCTGGATCGTTTGGATCGCTGAGACCAAACTTACGACAGTGGTCGTGACATTCGCTCTCATCTTCCTGGCAGTGACTCTGAGGTACCTCTTACCCTCGCTGAGGGCTCTTCGCAGTTTGTCTGTCACGTTTTTTGCAAGCCCAGTCTGATCAAGCTCATCCACTATTCGGAGGAGTTGCGCGAACCCCGCCGCCCCATCAGCTGCTGTGTTATCCAAGCCGCTAAGGGACTTCTGTTGAGAGGCTTCCCTTACATCGAGGATGCGAAATAGGGTTGAACGGCTCAGTGGTTCAAACTGCTCTTCCTCGCAGAACTGAAGGTACTGCTTGACCATTGTTGACCTTGTGACTTTGCGAATGACATTTGGCATTGCGATCTCCTCGCCACTACTGAGCCTCAGTTTCCTCGTACTAAATGACACGTCTTGATAAAAGTAGGGACGGCTCGCGAAGTCTAAGAAATGGTCAAGCTTTATTGGTGGCAGTCGAACTCGATGACATGGGGACTTTTCGACCAAAAAACCTGGACCACATTCTCTTACATGAGCTCTAGCGCGTCTAATTTGCCACTCGGTTAACTTTGCGTATGGCTCGTGGATTTTCTGAAGCGTCTTCACTGGATATCGATACGCATACAGGCTAAGAATTTGGGTCTTCAAGGTGCTCGTCATGGCGTTGCTGTAGGCCTGCATCAACGGCACAAAGTCCATGTGGCTCGTCCCTTTATCGGGTGTGAAACAGGCCTGAAATAGCTCCTTTCCAGACATGGGCGCTATGACGTCACAAACGAGAGTATGAGGTTCAGTAGCCTTGTCGATGGAAATCTCTTTCTCGTGTTCTTTTGCCTCCTCCCATGTACTTTTCAGCTGAAAGGTCAAGGGACTGACGCGGCCACCACCGGTTGCTAGTGGGTTCAGTTTCTCCATGGCATCTGTAAACGCCGACATTGCAAACTCGCTGGTACTTTCAGCTGCCTCGTCGTCTCCAGAGCTCTGGCTGTCAGTCCCAGATCTGCATCCCAGAGTCCAATCAGATGTAAAGGCATTCGCTTTCGGTCGAGGCGGCGTCGCGGCAGGTGTTGATGTGACCGTTGCAAGATTTATAGCTGCCATTCGTTTGGCGAGTCTGGG
>NC_142525.1:18697315-18802315 GCF_964205215.1 Stylophora pistillata | reverse complement strand
GGTGCGGTTATATGGAATAGCTTGTCCCCTGAATTGCGGCAAGCAAAATCACTTCAATCCTTCCGAAATGGTTGTCGCAATTTCTTCCCCTGAATCGACAAAACACACACGGCATCTATGTAAAGCAGAATTTCTTTATTTTTTTCTATTTTACTTTTAAATTTTAGATCATGTTTATATAGATTAAAATAGATTGTAACTGTAATAATAGATTGTAATAATATTATTATTTTATCTGATAGATTTACCGTGTCTAAATAAAAATAAAGTTCAAGTTCAAGTTCAAGTACCATTGAGTCAGTCACTTTTTCATTCAGCGAGGCGGTCAACCGTCTATTTAACCATCAGTCAATTAGCCACTCAGTCACCAGTTGGTCAGCAAGTTAGTTAACCAGTGAGATAGCCCGTCAAGTACAACTGCTTTAGTCAGCCTTTCAGTCAGGTGGTCAGTCAACCAGCCAGTCAGCCATTTAGTTACCAGTAATTTACCCGCTCGATCACCAGTTGGTCAGGAAGTCAGATAACCAGTCAGATACCTAGTATAGTACCACTGGGTTAGTCAACCGTTCAGTCATCCAGTCAATCAAACAGCTAGTCATCCAGTCAATTACCAGTCACTCAGTCAGCACACGGGAAGCCAATCAGTTAACCAGTCAATAAGCAAGTCTAGTCCTATTGAGTCCGTTAGTCAACCACGTCGTTAGTCAATAAGTCTGGAGCTTAATACCATCTCAGTCAGTCTGTTAATTAGTCAGATACGCAGTCAAGTGCCAGTGATTCAATCAATCAGTCAGTCATCCGATCAGCTATAAGTGGGTCAGTCAATAAATCAGTGAGCCTGTAACTTAGTCGTTAGTTACTAGCTAGTCACTAGCTGGTAAGGAGTGAGTTAACCAGTCAGACAGCCACTCAGTTACCTGGTGACTGGTGACTTGGTGGCTAATTGACTGTTGGTTAAATGGCTGATTTACCTCCTTGCTGACTGAAAAATTGACTGACTAAATGGTAGTTGACTGGCTATCTATCTGGTTAGCCGACGTATTGAACGACTAGTAACTGATTGGCGAAGTGACTCCTGGCTAACTGACGTGCTGACCGAATGGTGACTGAGTGCCGAGTTGAATGGTGACTTAGGAGGTCACAGCCTTATTTACTGACTGGCTGAATGAATTTTGACTGAATAAGTTACTTCACTGGTTATTTGACTGCTTATCTTCCTTCCCGATTGACTGACGACTGAGTGCCTGGATACCTGGGTATTTGACTGTTTAACTAACTTACTGGCCGACAGCTGAGTAAGTGGCTTATTAACCGGTGCATGACTGGCTGACTGCCTGGTTAACTGACTGAAATGTTGACTGACGCAATGGTACTGGGCTGACTATCTGACTGGTTAAATGACTTGCTGAACGACAGATCACTAAGTGAGAAGTAGGTAGTTTACTGATTGTCGGACAGAACTATTGGTTGGCTTAATGGTACTTGACTGGCTCTCTGTCTTGTTAGCCAACTTACTGACTGACTTGTGACTTACTGGCTGACTGGTTGGTTCATTGACCAGATGAGAGAATTGTTGACTAACCGAGTGGTACTTGACTGGGTATCTGACTAGTTAAGAAAAATGATCACCGACTAGTGACTGAGAGCCTGACTGGCTGCTTAACTAAAGGGATGACTGAAAACTTGACTGACCCAGTGGTGCATGACTGACTCTCTGAGAAGTTTAGTGACTGGTTGCCTGAGTGGTTGCTTGAGTGGTTGACTGAGTGGTTGACTAACCTGGTGACCGACTGGTGACTCACCAGCTAACTGACTGGCTGACTGACTGACTGGTGAACTGGTGACTGACTGGTAGACTGACTCATTGGTACCTTATTTACTGACTGACTGGTGGACTGACTACTTGACTGTAAAACTGGTTCCTGTACGGCTGACTAACTGGGTCACTAACTGGTTGACTCACTGGATTAGTTAATGGTTACAGATTGGCGATTGACTTACTCAGTGACTGGTTCCCTGAGTGGCTCTCTGACCGGTTAACTCATTCGTGACCGACTACGGACTGTCTAGCTAAAGAATAAGTGACAGGATCACTGACTAATTGACCGACCCACTTGTACCTGACCGGATGATTGACTGATTGATTAACTGTTCGACAGACTGGTGACTCACCGGTTGGCTGACTGACTGCTTGACGGACTCAATGGTGTCTTCCCGGCTGACTAACAGCTTGACTGACTCACTGTTTCTTGACTGGCCCCCTGAGTCTGCCTTGCTGACCGACTGGTAACTGATTGGCTAGCTTACTGGTGACTGACTGGTTGACTGACTCACTGGTGCTTGACCGTCTAACTGACTAAATGTCCTTCACTGACTCAATGGTTGACTGAATGTTCGATTGACAAGTTGACTCACTGACTAATTGGCCTGTAGGCCGACGTGTCACTGACTGGATAACTGACTGGTCAACTTCCCGATGACTGACTAAATGATGGATTGGTTGAATGACTTACTGATACCTGACAGGTTGACTGACTTGCGGACTGACTGGCTGTCTGACTGTCTGCTGGTTGACTGGCTTACTGACTATTAACTGCGTGTTAAATTACTGGGTGACTGACTAGCTAACGCATTATTTGACTGCGTGATTGACTGACTGGTTGACTGCCTAGTTGATTGCTTGGTTTACTGACTAGGTTACTGACTGGTTGACTGATTTGCTGACTGTTTGATGAGCTACTGACTTACTGATTGGTGACTGTCTGCCTACCTGACTGACTGACCACTTGACTGCTGACCTACTGGTACCTGACACGTTGACTGACTAGTTCTGTGTCTTGGAGACTTACTAGTGACAGACTTGCTAACTGACTAGGTGACTTTCTTTCTGACTGACTGGTTGATTGCCTTAACGGTACCTGGTTGCCTGAGAAACTGCTTGACTGACTGGTTGACTACTTCATAGGATGACTGGTTACTGACTGGAGAGTGACTCTGTGCTTGATTCGTTGACTGACTCACTGGTGCCTGATTGGCTATTTGACTTGTTCACTGACTTCTTGACCGACCGGTGACCGAGTGGCTAAGTGACTGGTTATTGACTTGCCAACGTACTGGTTGACTGACTCACTTGCACCTGACCGGCTGAGTGACTGCTTGATTGACCAGATTGGCCAGATTGCTAGTCAGTCACCAGGGACTGTTCTCTCAGCAAGTCAGTTAATCAGTCAGATAGCCAGTCAAGCGCCCCTGAGAGAGTCAACTATTCATTCATAGAGTCAGTCAACCCGCCAGTCAGTCAGCAGTCAGTAAGGAATGCAGTTAGCCTCAGGAATACAGGTAACCTCAAGAATGCAGTTAACCCTAATGCAGTTAGCCTCAGGAATGTAGTTAACCAGGTAGATAAGTAGCGAAGTGTAAATAGTTTAATGAGCCAGGCAGTAAACCAGCCACGATACTGATTCAAGTACAGCTGGGGCACTCAACCATTTAGTCATCCAGTCAGTCAATTAGCCAGTTATTCAATAAGCTGGCCAATCAGTGACCAGTCGGTCAGTAAGTCGGCTGACCAGAGAGATAGCCAGTCAAGCACTATTAAGTCAATCAATCTTTTAGTAAGCCAGTCAGTCAACGAGCCACTAAGTCACGAGTCAATTAGCTACCTAGTCACCAGTCGGTCAGCAAGTCAGTTAACCAGTCAGATAGGCAGTCATGTACCATTGAGTCAGTCAACCTTTCAGTCAGCCAGTCAGTCAAGAAGGCAGTCAGGCACTCAGTGAGAAGTCAATTAATCACTTAGTCACGAGTAAGTCACCAACTCAGTTAACCAGTCAGATAGCCAGTCAACTATCATTGAGTTAGGCCACCTTTCATTTAGCCAGTAAGTCAACCACGCAGCCAGTCAGTCTTCAGTCAATTAGCATCTCAGACACCAATTGGTCAGCAAGTCAGTTAACCAGTCAGATAGGCAGTCAAGTATCACAGAGTCAGTCAACCATTCAGTCAGTTAGTTAGTCAATCGGCCACTCACCCAGTCAGTCACTCGTGAATTAGCAACTCAGTCACCAGTCAATCAACAAGTCAGTTAACCAGACATAGAACCAGTCATGTACCACTGAGTCACTCAACGATTCACTCAGCCAGTCAGTCCATTAGGCAGTGAGCCAGTCAGTCACTAGTCACAAAGTAACTAAGTCACCAGTCGGTGAGCAAGTCAGTTAACCAGTCACATAGACAGGCAAGTACCACTGAGTAAGTCAACCATTTCGTCATCCAAAAAGTGTCTGCAAACAAGCGAAAACTAATTTCTTTGCCCACATTGTATTGAAATCTATGAGAAAACCCTTGAATTTGGTTGAAGGACGATGTTTCCTGCCAAATTTGGCCACAGAGTGAAATGCGTCAAGTTCTGCTAGACTCGATTTGAAAAGACGGCTTTGCAAAAAGTGTCTGCAAACAAACCTAAACCAGTTGTTTGGAATATATTGTGTTGAAATCTGTTAGAAAACACTAAAACTTGCTTGAGACCCAATCTTTCCTGCGGAATTTGGCCTGAGAGTCAATTAAGTCAAGTGTCGTTTAACTCGCGCTGCAAGCAGGCTATTGCAAAAAGTATCTGCAAACAAGCAGAAAGATTGAGAAGATTGTGTTAAAATCTGTGAGAAAACGTTAAATTCCAGTCAACACCCGAGATTTCCTGCGAAATTTGGCCAGAGAGTCAATTGTTTAAGTCATACTCAGCTCGTACTGAAATATCCTGTTGCAGAAACTATCTGTAAACAGGCCAAAACCAATGTTTTTTAATAGATTGTGTTGAAATGTGTAAGAGAAAACTAAAATTTGGTTGACACCCGATGTTTCCTTCAAAATTTGGCCCCAGAGTGAAATGCGTGGTCTTGCTCAACTCGTCCTGGAAAGACGGTTTTGCAGAAAGTATCTGCAAACAACCCAAAACCAATTTTTTGCAATAGATTCTGTTGAAATCCGTTACAAAAGACTAAAATTTGCTTAATACCTGATGTTTCCTGCCAAATATGTTCATAGAGTGAGATGGATCAAGTCTTGCTCAACTCGCCATGAAAACATGGTTTTGCAAAAATGTATCTGCAAACAAGCCAGAAGTAGCTTTTTCGAATAAATTGTGTTTAAATCTGTGAGAAAACGCTAAAATCCAGTTCAAACCCAATGTTTCCTCCGCAATTTAGCCAGAGTGAAATGCGCAAACTCGGTTAGTTAACAAGTCACTGAGCCGGTCAGGTACCAATCAGTTAGCCAGTCAGTCACCAAACCGTGAGCAAGCCAGTAATGCAATCAGTCAGCTGGTCAGCTCCCAAGTGAGTCAGTCAACTAGTCATTCAGTCAGGCAGTCGGTCTTCTGTCAGTTAGCCAATCAGTAAGCGAGACAGTCACCAGTCGGTCAGCAAGTCACTTAAGCAGTCAGTCAACCAGTTAGTCAACCAATCAGATAGCCGTCAGAAACCGGTGAGTCAGTCAACTTCTCATTTAGTAAGACAGGCAGTCTCCTATCAGTTCGCCAAACAGTAAGCCAGTATGTCACCAGTCGGTTAGCAAAACAGTTAACCAGTCAGACAACCAGTTAGTCGTCCGGATAAACAGCAAGATCTAGCCCTGAGGTGTGTTCTGAAGGCAAACTTTTGATTTCTAGAGGAAGTTTTGATCTTGAAAGATCGACACTTTTTCAGTGTTGCTCTTGGAGCAGAATGCTGGATTTTTGGGATTTGTTGTTATATGAACAATTCACTGCAATGGAAAACGGGAATCATTATGGGTGTTTTAGGCTGCAATAAGTGTCACATTAAAAAGCTTTGCAATGTAAACACTTACATAATGTTGTCTCTTAATTTCAACACGACGAAAATAACAACAGTTATGGGTCTTCTTTGGCTCCGTGTATGCTTAAAATAATAGAAAAGAGTTATTAACATTTTCCTTTTCACACTATATTGCTATTTTTATGTCTAAAACTATCCCAGCTGTTAAATACTTATGATATAAGTAAAACTAGAAGGGTTTGTATGAATCTGAAAAGAGAATAGGGATTTAAAAGGGAAGGGTAGTTGTCAACCGAGTTGGAAACCTCAATTTGGGACTAGAGCACAAACTGCAAGTAACAGTTTTTAAATTATCAGGATACTGCAACGTGTTTTGGGCTCACCACGACCAGTGCCATCTGCATCCTTGCCTCGGAGGGCTAGAGGGATATGAGAATGCTTCTCACTTGACTTGTGGTTGCTCAAAGCCTAACCCAACTGTAACCCTAACACTAAACTGTAACCCCAACCCTAAAAAACTCTAACCCTAAAACCCTAAAACTGTAACCCTAACCCTAAACTGTAACCCTAACATCAAAATACTGGAAAAAGGTCAATATAATTCTAAAACCCCAACCCTAACCTTTGGGTTAAGTCGAGACTCGCCATAGCTGTCTCCTGAGGGTGTCAAATACCTTAGTCAGGTCATTTTAATTGTTTTCATTATTTAGTTTAACTCTTTACCGTCAGGCAAAAAACCTTATAGATACCCAGCTCGTGTTTGGATGCGTTCAAATCGATTCGTTTTCTCGCATTTATAAGTGTTTTTCCAGCCATTTTCCCTCTACAGAAGCCCTCAAGACAGCATCATTAAGCTGAAATGTGGGTAGAGGCAAGCCTCTGAAAGAAAACAGAGGTGAGAGGTGGTTTGATGTAGACTGGACCGCCAAAATGCCGTTATGCAAGCTTGGCGAGTTCACAAGTGAAGGTGTGTCTCTACCTTGTCTGTGGATTGCTACTAGGACCTACCAAGGCTATTTGAGTCAGGTTTGAGTGGATCGATGTGATGTTTTGCAAGTAGGACTGGATTGCTTGACACTTATAATAACTTTCTAAGATAGAAATGTGAGGTGTTGCCGTCTCGAGTTGTGGTGGAATTTCCCAGAGTTCTTTTTGGTCAGAAACGACGCAAAGGTTGTGTTTGCGACACTAGCCTTCGTCGAAAGGAGGAAGAAGAGCTGCCGGATAAAGTGAGAAGGCATCTTCCTTACAAACAGCAAGATCTGTCCCTGAGGTGTGTTTTGAATGCAAACTTTTGATTTCTTGAGGAAGTTGTTATCTTGAAAGATCGACACTTTTTCAGTGTTGCTCTTGGAGCAGAATGCTGGAATATTGGGACTTGTTATATGAACGGTTCACTGCAATAGAAGACGGGACTCATTGTGGGTGTTTTAGGCTGCAATAAGTGCCACATTAAACAGCGTTGCAACGGACACACTTACTTAATGTTGTGTCTTAATTTCAACACGAAAAAAATTACGACAGTTATGGGTCTTATTTGGCCCCATGTATGTTTAGATTAATAGAAAAGGGTTAATAAAATTTTCCTTTTCTCACTATATTGCTATTTTCATGTCTATAACTATGCAAGCTGTTAACTACTTATGATATCAGTAAAACCTTAAAGTTTTGTGCGAATCCTAATAAAGAATAGACCTTTAGGTAGTTGTCAACAGACTTGGAAACATCAATTTGGGATTAAAGCCCAACCTGCAAGTAACAGTTTTTGAAATGTTTTCGACTTACGAAGACCAGTGCCATCTGGATGCTTCCATCGGAGGGCTAGAGGGCAATGAAAACGCCTGTCACTTGACTTGTGGTTGCTCAAACGCTAACCTAACTGTAACCCTAACCCTAAAACTGTAGCCTCAACCCTAAACTGTAACCCTCACATCAAAATACTGGAGAACGGTCAATGGATTCCTAAAATCCCAACTCTAACCTTTGAGTTCAGTCAAGACTCGCCATAGCTTTCTCCTGAGGATGTAGAATACCTTGGTCAGGTGATATTAATTTTTTTCAGTATTTAGCTTAAACTCTTCCTTTTGTCAGTATATTGCTATTTACATGTCCATAACTATGCATGCTGCTAACAACTTATAATATCACTAAGACTAGAAAATTTTGTGTGAGCTTTAGTAATGAATAAGGATTTAGAAGCGAAGGGTAGTTGTCAAAAGACTTGGAGAGCCCGATTTGGGATTAGAGCACAAACTGAAAGTAACAGTTTTTACATTGTAAGGTTAGTCCAAATTGTTTTGGGCTCACCATGACCAGTGCCATCTGAATGCTTGACCTGGGGTGCTACAGGGCAATGAAAATGCTACTTACTTGACCTGTGGCTGCGCAAACACTAACCCAATTGTAACCCTTACATTTAACTGTAACCCTAACTCGAAACTGTAACCTTAACCCTAAAACTGTAACCCTAACCCCAACCTGTAACCCTAAACTGTAACCCTAAAATGTAACCCTAAACTGTAACCCTAACATCAAAATACTGGAAAAGATCAATGGAATTCTGCATCCCCAACCCTAACCTTTGGGTTAAGTCGAGACTCGCCATAGCTGTCTCCTAGGGTGTCAAAAACTTTCGTCAGGTCATTTTCATTGTTTTCATTATTTAGTTTAACTCTTTGCCGTCAGGCAAAAAGTTTTATAATTTCGCCATACAAAACTTAAACTCACTTTGTCTTTATATGAGGTATCCCTTACAATATTTGCAGTTTTGAGACACCTTGGACTTAAACTTTGGGTTCACTTGACCTAGATACCCCGCTCGTGTTTGGATGCGTTCAACTCAATTCGTTTTCTCGCGTTTATAAGTCTTTTTTGAGCCATTTTCCATCTACAGAAGCCCTCAGGACAGCATCATTAGGCTGGAATGTGGGTAGAGGCAAGCCTCTGAAAGAAAACAGAGGTGAGAGGTGGTTTGATGTAAACTGAACCGCCAAAATGCTTTCATGCAAGGTTGGCGAGTTCGCAAGTCAAGGTGTGTCTCTGGCCCGTCTGTGGATTGCTACCAGGACCCACCAAGGCTATTTGGGGCAGTTTTGAGTGGCAAAAGTCTGGATCGATGTGATATTTTCCTGGTAGGACTGGGTGGCCCGACAGTTCTAATAACTTTCTAAAATGGAAATGTGAGGTGTTGCCTTCTCGAGTTGTGGTGGAATTTCCCAGAACTCTTTTTGGTCAGAGACGAGGCAAGGGTTGTGTTTGCGACAGTACCTTTCGTCGCGAGAAGTAACAAGAGCTAATGTGACACTTATTGCAGCCTAAAGCACCCACAAAGATTCCCGATTTCCATTGCAGTGAACCGTTTTTTAGTCTATCGTTTTATACATGAGCCTCTGGCTCGGGCAATAGGCCAACCACGCCTCACGTTAGACAATAAACTTTGATTGATTGATTGATTGATTGATTCTTATAACAACAAATTCCAAAAAGCCAGCATTCTACTCCAGGAGGAGTAAAAAAAGTGTCGAAAAAGAAAAAGTGTGAAAAAGTGTCGATCTTTGAAGTTCAAACCTTCCTCAAGAAATCAAAATTTTGCATTCAAAACACACCTCAGGGTCAGATCTTGATGTTTGTCTGGAGGATGTCTTCTCACTTTATCCGGCAGCTCTTGTTCCTACTTTCGACGAAACCTAGTGTCGCAAACACAACCTTTGCCTCGTTTCTGACCGAGAAGAATTCTGGGAAATTCCACCACAACTCGAGAAGGCAACACCTCACATTTCCATTTTAGTAAGTTATTATAAGTGTCGGACCACCCAGTCCTACTTGCAAAATATCACATCGATCTAGACTCTTGCTACCAGAAAATGGCCCAAATGGCCTTGGTAGGTCCTGGTAGCAATCCAGACTCTGGCCAGAGACACGCCTTCACTTGTAAATTCGCCAAGCTTGCATGGAAGCATTTTGGTGGTACATTCTACATCAAACCACCTCTCACCTCTGTTTTCTCTCAGAGGCTTGCCTCTACACACATTCCAGCTTAATGATGCTGTCCTGAAAGCTTCTGTAGAGGGAAAATGGCTCGAAATACACTTATAAACGCGAGAAAACGAATCGATTTGAACGCATCCAAACACGAGCGGGGTAGCTAGGTCACGTGACCCCAAAGTCTGAGTCCCCGGTGTCTCAAAACTGCAAATATTGTAAGGGATACTTCATATAAAGACAAACAAAGTGAGCTTAAGTTTTGTATGGCCAAATAATAAGGTTTTTTGCCTGACGGTAAAGAGTTCATCTAAATAATGAAAACAATTAAAATCACATGAATAAGGTATTGGACACACTCAGGAGACAGCTATGGCGAGTCTCGACTTAACCCGAAGGTTAGGGTTGGGGTTGCAGAATTCCATTGACCTCTTTACCTTATTTTGATGTTAGGGTTACCGTTTAGGGTTAGGGTTACAGTTTAGGGTTAAGGTTACAGTTTCAGGGTTAGTGTTACAGTTAGGTTAGCGTTTGAGCAACCACAAGTCAAGTGACAAGGATTATCATTGCCCTCAACCATTCAGATGGCAGCGGTCTCGGGGTGCCCAAATCATTTTGTACTACCCTGACAATTTAAAAACTGTTACTTGTACTTTGTGCTCTAATCCGAAATTGAGGTTTCCAAGTCTGTTGACAACTACCCTTCCCTTTTAAATCCCTATTCTTTATTGAGACTTAGACAAAACTTTCTAGTTTTACTGAAATCATAAGTATTAAACAGCTTGCATAGTTATAGACATGAAAATAGCTATATAGTGAGAAAAGGAAAGTTTTATTAGCCCTTTTCTATCAATCTAAGCATAGATGTGGCCAAAGAAGACCCATAACTGTTGTTTTGTTTTGGTGTTGAAATTAAGAGACAACATTATGTGTGTGAACATTGCAAGGCTGTTTAATGTGACACTTATTGCATTCTAAAACACCAACAATGATTCCCGTTTTCAAGTGCAGCGAACCGTTCATATAACCAAGAGTTCTAACAATGTAGCATTCTACTCCAAAAGCAACACTGAAAAAGGGTCGATCTTTCAAGATCGAAACTTCCTCAAGAAATCAAAAGTCTCCCTTCACAACACACCTCAGGGCCATATCTTGGTGTTTGTCTGGAAGATGCCTTCTCACTATATCCGGCAGCACTTGTTCCTCCTTTCGACGAAAGCTAGTGCCGTAAACATAACCTTTGCCTCGTTTCTGATCAAAAAGAATTCTGGGTAATTCTACCACAACTCGAGGAAAATATCACATCGATCCAGACTTTTGCCACTCAAAACTGGCCCAAATAGCCTTAGTAGGTTCTGGTAGTAATCCACAAACAGGCCAGAGACACGCCTTTCCTTGTGAAATCGCCAAGCTTGCATGAAAGCATTTTGGCGGTCCCGTCTACATCAAACCACCTCTCACCTCTGTTTTCTTTCAGAGGCTTGTCTCTACCCACATTCCAGCTTAATGATGCTGTCCTGAGGGCCTCTGTAGAGGGAAAATGGCTCGAAATACACTTTTAAACAGGAGAAAACGAATCGATTTGAACGCATCCAAACACGAGCGGGGTAGCTAGGTCAAGTGACCCCAAAGTCTGAGTCAACGGTGTCTCAAAACTGCAAATATTGTAAGGGATACTTCATATAAAGAGAAACAAAGTGAGCTTAGGTTTTGTATGGCAAAAATATAAGGTTTTTCGCCTGACGGTAAAGAGTTAAAGTAAATAATGAAAACAATAAAAATCACCTGACTAAGATATTTGACACCCCTAGGAGACAGCTATGGCGAGTCTCGACTTAACCCAAAGGTTAGGGTTGGGGTTGCACAATTCCATTGACCTTTTTCCCGTATTTTGATGTTAGGGTTACGTTTTAGGGTTAGGGTTACAGTTTAGGGCTAAGGTTTGAGCAACCTGAGGTCAAATGACAAGCGTTTTCATTGCCCTGTAGCACCTCGTGACAAGCATCCAGGTGGCACTGGTCGTGGTGAGCCCAAAAGATTTTGCACTAACCTGACAATGCTAAAGGTTTTACTTTCAGTTTGTGCTCTAATTTCAAATTGAGCTTTCCAAGTCTTTTGAAAACTACCTTTCCCTTCTAAATTACTATTCTTTATTAAGGTTCACACAAAACTTTCTAGTTTGACTGATATTATAAGTAGGTAACAGTTTGCATAATTAGAGACATGAAAATAGCAATATACTTACAAAAGGAAAATTTTATTAAGGTAAATACTGAAAAAAAAAGTATTACCTGACTAAGGTGTTCGACTACCTCAGGAGATAGGTATGGCGAGTCTCGACTTAACTCAAAGGTTAAGGTTGGGATTTTAGAAATCCATTGACCTTTTTCCAGTATTTTGAAGTTAAGGTTACAGTTTAGAGTTAGGGTTACAGTTTAGGGTTAGGGTTAAAGTTAGGCTGGGGTTTGAGCAACCACAAGTCAAGTGAGAGGCACTCTCATTGCCTCTAGCTCTATGAGGCAAGCATCTACATGGCAATGTCTTGGTGAGCCCAGAACATTTTGCACTAACCCGACAATTTAGAAACTGTTAGTTGCTGTTTGTGCTTTAATCCCAAATTCAGGTTTCAAGTCTGTTGACAACTACCCTTTCTTTCTTAATCCCTATTCGTTATTAAGATTCCCACAAAACTCTCTAGTTTTACTGATATCATAAGTATTTAACAGCTTGCATAGTTATAGACATGAAAATAGCAACATAGTGAGAAGAAAAAAAAATTGTATTAACCCTTTTCTATCAATCTAAGCATACATGGGGCCAAATAAGACCTATAACTGTTGTTATTTTTTGCCTGTTTAATTTAAGAGACAACATTATGTAAGTGTGTCCATTGCAAGGCTGTTTAATGTGACACTTATTGCAGCCTATAACACCCACAATGATTCCCATTTTCCATTTCAGTGAACCGTTCATATAACAAAAAATCCCAAGGATCCAGCATTCTGCTCCTAGAGCAACACAGTAAAAGGGTCGATCTTTCAAGATCAAAAGTTCCAAGAAAAATCAAATGTTTGCATTCAAAACACACCTCAGGGCCAGATCTTGGTAGCAATCCACAGACGGGCCAGAGACACGGCTTCACTGGTGAACTCTATAAGTTTGCATGAAAGGCTTTTGGCGGTCCAGTCTACATTAAACCACCTCTCATCTCCGTTTTCTTTCAGAGGCTTGCCTCTACCCACATTCCAGCTTAATGATGAGGTCCTGAGGGCTTCTGTACAGGGAAAATGGCTCGAGATACACTTATAAACGCGAGAAAACGAATCGATTTGAACGCATCGAAACATCAGCGGGGACTGGTTAACTGACTAGTGACCCGTCCAGCTGCAAACCTTGTTGGTTGAATCGTCGAAGTCTATCCGGGAAAAGATGGGCATGTAAGAATCGCTAAGGTACAGGTGAGAAAAGAACTCCTTAGGCCTGTTACCAAGTTATGCCAGCTCAGACTGTTATGAACGTACTTGGAGATAATCGAAGTGAGGATGAACACTTTCAGAAACCTTTGGACAGTTTAGTAGTGACTCTGAAGGCTACCTTTATCATCGGTATTATCGTTTCATTAGAATTTTTTGTACTACGTGATTCTTTTGTGCTATTTGCAATCGAACCATTTTTGTATTTCTTAGTTATAGTTTAGTATTCTGTTCGTATTCCTCAGAGAGTGTGGTTCGCTTAAGGTTTGGTCTTGTAACCGAGTGAAATAGAATAAAATTTTTTTCTGGTAAGCAACTGGTACTTGACCAATTCACTGACCGGCTGACTGCCTTGCTGACCAACTGATGACTGACTGGCTAACTTACTAACTGACCGGTTAACTGACTCACTGGTACTTGACTGACCATCTAACGTTGACTGACATGCTGACCTACTAACAACGGCCTAACGGACTGGTGACCGACTGCGTAGCTAATTGTTTGGTACCCACCGACTGACTGACTGGTTGACTAACTAGTTAAATAACTAGTGCCTGACTGGCTAACGGAATAGTTGACTCGGACTCACTGGTACCTGACCTGCTGACTGACTGATTGATTGACTCACTGGTAGCTGACTGCTTAGTTGACCAAATTTTAGTGTTTTCTTAGAGATTTCAGCATAATTTATTGAAAAAATTGCTTTTGGAAACTTTGCAGATACCTTTTGCAAAAACCAAGTTTTCAGTCTCAGTTGAAAAGGACTTGACCTATTTCACACTGTGGTCACATCTCGCAGGAAACATCGTGTTTCAACCAAATCTGCTTATTTGACCAAATTTTGGTGTTTTCTCGTAGATTTCAATAGAACCTGGTCAAAAAGATTGGATTTGGCTTGTTCGCAGATACTTTTTGGAAAACCGTGTTTTCAGCCCGAGTTGAGTAAGACTTGGCACATTTGACTCTCTGGCCAGATTTTGCAGGAAAGATCGCGTCTCAACCAAATTTTAGTGTTATCTTACAGATTTCAATGCAATGCGGTCAAAAACTTGCTTTCGGGTTGTTTGCAGATAGTTTTTGCAAAACAGTGTTCTCAGCGTAAGTTGAGCAAGACTCTACCCATTTCACTGTCTGGTCAAATTTTGCAGGAAAGATCGGGTCTCAACCAAATTTTAGCGTTTTCTTACAGACTTTAATGGAATGGGTATCAAGCTAATTTTAGTGTTTCCTTACAAGTTATTATACAATCTTTTGAAAAACAGTTCTTTTGACTTGTTTGCAGATGCTTTTTGCAAAACCGTGTTTTTTGAATGTGAGTTGAACAAGACTCTACCCATTTCACTCTCCGGCCAAATTTTGCAAGAAACATCGGGTAAGAACGAAATTTAAGTGTTTCCTTATAGATTTCAATGCAGTCTAGTCAAACAAATTACTTTTGGGTTGTTTGCGGATACTGTTTGCAAAACCGTGTTTTCAGAGTGAGTTCAGCAAGACTTGACGCATTTCACTCTCTGGCCAAATATCCCAGGAAACATTAAGTATCAACAACAATTAGAGTTTCCTTACAAATTTGAATACAATCTTTTCAAAAAAATTGGTTTTGACTTGTTTCTATATACTTTTTGCAAAACTGAGTTTTCAGCGAGATTTGAGAAAGAATTGACCTATTTCACTCTGTGGCCACATTTCGCAGGAGACATTGTATTTCAACAAAATTTTAGTTTATTCTTATATATTTCAATACAATCTGGTCAAAAAGGTTGGACTTGGCTTGTTCTCAGAAACATTTTAAAAGAGCGGTTCTTCAACTCAAGTTGAGCAAGACTTGGCAAATTTTATTCTCTGGCCAAATTTTGCTGGAAAGATCCGTTCTGATTTAGATTTCGATGCAATATAGTCAAAACTATCGCTTTAGGCTTCTTTGGAGATACTTTTTTCAAAAACGTGTTTCCAGCGTCAGTTGAGCAAGACTTGACCCATTTCACTCTCTAACCAAGTTATGCAAGAATCACCAGGTATTAAGCAAATTTTTATTGTATTTTTACAGATGTCGAGGCAATCTGGAAAGAGATTTCTTTTGCGTTTTTTTTTTGCCTCAGCATACCTTAAGTATCAACCACATTTTAGTGTTTCCTTAGAGACTGCCTGACCGAATTGTTGACTGAGTTTTATCAAGTTGTTGGCCGACAGGTGAGTGACTGGCAAAACAAAGGTGACTGACTGGTTCACTAACTGGTTGGCAGACTAGCCCGCATTAGACTGGCTGACTAACTACCAGTTGCTGACTAGCGAGTGACTCTCTTACTTATTTGTTGACTCAGCCTGTTTTACCTGACTGGCTGTGACTGGTTAACTAACTTCGTGACTGACTCGTCACTGAATGGGTTACTGCCTGGTGACTGACTGGCTGACTGGCCGGTTGACTGACTAGATGACAGAAACATTGACTGACTCAACGGTACTTGACTGGCGATCTAACTGGCTCCCCGACTGGTGACTGAGGGGCTAATTGACTGTTGACAAAGTGACTCGTTGACTGACTAGATGACTGAAAGACTGAGTGACTTAAAGGCACTTGAATGGCTATCTCTCTGGTTAGTCGACTTGTTGACCAATTGTTGACTGATTGCCGAATAATTGATTGCTGAGTGACTCACCGACTAGCTGGTTGACTGACTTGATTAATGAATGGTTGACTGACTCAGTGGCAACTGACTGGCTACTTGACTGGTTAACTAACTTGGTGAGCGACTGGTGACTATGTGCCTAGTTGAATGGTAATTGAGATGGTGACTGGCTGGTTGACTGAGTGACTGAATGGTTGGCTTACTCAGTGATACTTTACTGGCTATCTAACCAGTTAAAAGACTTGCTTACCGACTGTTGACTGAGTAGCTAACTGACTGGCGACTAACTGGTTGACATTCTAGTGGACTGACAGGATGACTGAATGGTTTGATTAGCTCAATGGTACTTGACTAGCTGTCTGACTAGGTAACTGAGTTGATGATCGAATGGTGACTAAGGGCCTAGTTGAATGGTGATTGATATGCTAACTGGCAGGTTGACTGAATGATTGACTGAGTGGTCGGCTGACTGAGTGGCACTTGACTGGCTATCTGACCAGTTAGTTGAATTTCTTATCGACTGGTGACCAACTGGCGGAGCGTATACTGGACTGACGGGATGACTGATTGGCTGACTTACTTAGTGCTACTTGACTGGTTATCTGAGGGGTTAACTGACTCTCTGTTTGACTGCGATATGAAACGAGCGGTAACTGACTGGCTAACTGACTGATTACTACCTGGCTGATTGTTTTGCTGCTGACTTACTTGTATCTCAACGGCTTACTAACTCGCTAACTGACCTTTTATCTAACTGGTTGAGTGACTGGTTTACTGACTGGTTTTGTGACTGACTGAGTGAGTGGTTGCTGACTGATCGACGGGTTAATTAACTTGTACCTGACCGTCTCAGTGCTGGTTAAGTAACTCATTGGTGCCTCACTAGCCGTCTTACTGCTTGACTGACATGGTGACCGACTACCGACGGGCTAATTGACTGATGACTTACTTTTGAACTAACTGGTCGGTACCTGCGCGGGTGACTAACTGGTTGACTGACTGACTGAGCTAATGGCTTCTGAGGCGAGTGACTTACCGGTTGACTGACTCACTGGTACCTGACTTTCCTTTTGTCTTTTTGACTGACGTACTGACTGACAAACGATTGGATAGCTGACTAGTGACTGACTGTTTGATTAGTTGACTGACTCAGTCAGTCAACCAGCCTGGCAGCGAATAGTGAAATAGTCAAGTACCAGTGATTCAGTCAACCATTCCGTCAAACAGTAAGTAAACCAGCCAGATAGCGAGTCAGTCACTAGTTAATTAGCTACTCAGAGACCGTTCTCTAAGCAAGTTAGTTAACCAGTCAGATAGCCAGTCAAGTGCCCCGGAGGGAGTCAGCTATTTAGTCATGGAGTCAGTCAGTTTGCCAGTCAGTCAGCAGTCAGTAAGCCACTGTCTTTAGTCCCTCAGGAATGCAGTGAACCAGTCTGATAAGCAGTCAAATATCATTCAGTGAGCCAGTCAGTAAACCAGCCAGTCAGCCTCTCCGTCAGCAAGCCACTCAACTAACCACTCAGTCATTAGTCAGTCAGCACCTCAGTTAACCAGTACGCTACTCACTCAAGTACCGCTGGGGCACTCAACCATTCAGTCATCAAGTCAATTAGCCACTTACCCAATAAAATAGTAGCTGACTTAAAGATTAGCCACTCAGTCACCAGTCGGTCAGTGACTCAGCTGAACAGAGAGATGGCCAGTGAAGTACTATTAAGTCAATCAATCTTTCAGTAAGCCAGTCACTCAACGAGCCACTAAGTCAAGAGTCAATTAGCAACCTAGTCACCAGTCGGTCAGCAAGTCAGTTAGTCAACCAATGGGATAGCCGTCAGGAACCATTGAGTCAGCTGGTCAGGTACCACCGAGAAAGTCTACCAGTCAGTCAGCCAATCAATCACCACTCTGTAAGCTAGTCAGTCACCATTCGGTTACCAAGGTGGTAGACCGATCAGTCACCCATCTAACAACATACTCAGATACAAGTAATTCACTCAACCGCTCAGTCAAATAGTCACAAAGCCAGTCAATCACTTATAAAAGGTCAACTAGTTAGCGTCCCAGGTAGTCAGCCGACCAAGTACCGGCAAGTCTTTCAGTTAGTCACTCCGCTTCTCAGTCAACAGATCAGCAAGCTAGTCAGTAATCTCTCATTTAGTCAGTCCATTACCAGTCGGTCGGTGAGGCGGTCAACCAGTTAGTAAGCCGCTCAGGTACCAGTGATATAGTTAACCAATCCGACAGTCAGACACTAGTAAGCCCGTAATAAGTCTGTCAACAAGTCATTCACCCAGCAAGTCAATCAGTCTGTCAACCAGTCTGTCAAGCAGTCCGGCAACCAGGAAGTCAGCGAGTCAAGTACCAGTGAATCAGTCAACCAGTCGGTGATTCAGTCAGTCACCAGTCAAATAGCCACTTACTCACAAGTCAGTCAAGGAGTCAATTGACAAGTCAGCCAGTCATTCTTTATTCAGTAGCCATTAAGTCAGTCACTCAACCATTCAATCAAGCAGTCACTGAGCAGGTAAGGTAACAGTGAGTCAGTCAACCAGTACGTTGGCAAGTCGGTCACCACTCACTTACCAACTCAGTCACCAGTCGGTGAATAAATCAATGAATAGGTCAAATAGCGAATCAGGCACCAATGAGTCAGTTAGCCAATCAAGCACTGAGTGATTCTCCACTCAGTAACTAATCCTCCCAATCAGTCAACCAGACAGTCAAACAGTTTCCCAGGCGGCCAGGTACCATTAAGCCAGTCAACCAGTCAGTCAGCCAGAAAGTCACCTAGTCAATTACCAAGTCAGTTACCAGTCGGTCTCCACGACAATAAAATTGTCAGTCACTTGGTCAGGTACCAGTAGGTCAGCAAACTGGTCAGTCAGTCAGGCAGGCAGACAGTCACGGATCATTAAGTCAGTAACTCATCAAACAGTCAGCAAATCAGTTAACCAGTCAGTCAAATAGTGGGTAAACAAGGTAATCAACTAGTGAGTTAACCAGTCAGTCAATCAAGCAGTCAACTAGTGAACTAGTCAACTAGTGAGTTAGCTAGTTACTCACCCAGCTAGCTAGACACAGTTAATAATTAGTAACACAATCAATCAGCAGTTAGTCAGACAGCCAGTGAGTCCGCCAGTCAGTCAGCCAGATAGGTACCAGTACGTCACTCATCCAATCCATCATTTAGTCAGTCATCGGTCAGTTGACCAGTCAGTAATCCAGTCACAAGCAATCCAACAGGCCAGTTAGCCAGTGAGTGAACTTGTTAATCGACCATCCAGTCAACCATTGAGTCAATGAAGGACATTTAGTCAGTTAGACGGTCAAGTACCAGTAAGTCAGTCAACTACTCAGTCACCAGTCAGGTAACCAATCTGTTATCAATCGGTCTAGCCAGGCAGTCAACAACTCAGAGGGCCAGTCAAGTAACAGTGAGTCAGTCAAGCCGTCGCTGAGTCGCAACAATAACTTTGAGTCAGTCAAGCAGTCAGTCAGCCAACCGTTGAGTCACCAGTCTGTCGACGAATTAATCAACCAGTCAATCATCCAGTCAGGTACAAGTGGGTCAGTCGACCAGTCAGTGAGCCTATCACTTAGTCTTCAGTTAGACAGTCACTAGTCGGTAACATCAACTCAGGTACCGATGACTCAGTCAACTAGTCACTGAGTCGCGCACTCGCCAATCAGTAACCGTTAACTCATCCAGTCATTCAACCAGTTAGTGACACAGTTAGTCAGCAGTTCAGGTACCAGTGTGTCAGTCAAGCAGTCAGTCGACCAGTCAGGTACCAGTGAGTCAGTCACAAGGTCACCAGTCAGTCAGTCAACCAGTCAGTTAGCTGGTGAGTCACCAGTCTTTCACCAGGTTAGTCAACCACTCAGTCAACCAGTCACTAAGCTGGTCTGAGAGCCAGTCAAGTACCACTTGGTCAATCAAGCATTCAATTACTCAGTGAGTTAACCAGCCAGTTAGGCTGTCAGTCACTAGGCGGTCGTCATCTGAGTTAACCAGTCAGACAATCAGTCAACTACCCCTGAGTTAGTCAACAATTCTCTAATCCAGTCAATTAACCAGCCTGTCAGCCAGTAAGTCACCACTCAGTCGGTAGGTGTGCTAAAAAGATAAAGAGCCAGATAGGTACCATTAACTCAACCAGTATTTTTGTCCGCTAGCCAGTAAACCACCCACTAACCCACTCAGTGACCAGTCGGTCAGCAAGTCAGTTAATCAGTCAGATAGTTAGCTAAGTATTATTGCGTCAGTCAACATTTCAGTCAGTCAACGAGTCAGTTAGCCAGGCAGGCACCAGGTAATAAGCCACTTAGTCACCAGTCGGTCAATAAGTAAGTCAAATAGCCAGTTGAGTACCACTGAATCAGGCAAACATTCAATCAGCCACTAAGTCAATAAGGCAGTCACCCAGTCGGTGACCAGAAAATTTGCACCTAAGGCACCACTCGGTCAGGAAATCGGTTAACCAATCGCAGAGACAGTAAAGTATTAAGGTGTCAGTCAACTAGTAATACGGGTACTCAGTCTTCAGTCGGTAGAGAAGAAGGTTAACCAGTCAGATAAATAGTCAAGTACCTCACTCAGTCAAACATTCATTTAGTCAGTCAGTAAACAAGCCTGTGAGCTTCTCAGTCACCATTCAATTAGACACTAAGTCAACATTCGGTGGGCATGTCAGTTAACGAGTCAAGTATCACTAGGTCAACAATTCAGTCAGCAGTCACTCAGTCACTTAGTTATCAGTCGTTTAACACGTCGGCTAACTAGACAGAGAGCCAGTCAAGTACTATTGAGTCAGTCACTTTTTCATTCGGCAAGGCGGTCAACCATCCATTTAACCATCAGTCAATTAGCCACTCAGTCAGTCGGTGAGCAAGTTAGTTAACCAGTAAGATAGCCCGTCAAGTACCACTGCTTCAGTCAGCCTTTCAGTCAGGCGGTCAGTCAACCAGCCAGTCAGCCACTCACTTACCAGTGATTTAGCCGCTCGATCACCAGTTGGTCAGGAAGTCAGATAAACAGTCAGATACCCAGTATAGTACCACTGGGTTAGTCAACCCTTCAGTCATCCAGTCAATCAAACAGCTAGTCGTCCAGTCAATCACCAGTCAGTAAGTCAGCACACAGTAAGCCAATCAGTTAACCAGTCAATAAGCAAGTCAAGTCCTATTGAGTCAGTTAATCTTTAAGTCAGCGAGTTAGTCAACCACGTCGTTAGTCAATAAGTCAGGAGCCCAATACCATCTCAGTGAGTCTGTTAATCAGTTAATCAGTCAGATACGCAGTCAAGTACCAGTGATTCAATCAATCAGTCAGTCATCCGATCAGCTATGTGGGTCAGTCAATAAGTCAGTGAGTATGTAACTTAGTCGTCAGTTAGATAGTCACTAGCTGGTAACGAATGAGTTAACCAGTCAGACAGCCACTCAGTTACCTGGTGACTGGTGACTTGGTGGCTAATTGACTGTTGGTTAAATGGCTGGTTTACCTCCTTGCTGACTGAAAAATTGACTGACAAAATGGTAGTTGACTGGCTATCTATCTGGTTAACCGACGTATTGAACGACTAGTAACTGCTTGGCGAAGTGACTCCTGGCTAACTGACGTGCTGACCGAATGGTGACTGAGTGCCTAGTTGAATGGTGACTTAGAAGGTCACAGCCTTGTTTACTGACTGGCTGAATGAATTTTGACTGAATGAGTTACTTCACTGGTTATCTGACTGCTTATCTTTCTTCCCGATTGACTGACGACTGAGTACCCGGATACCTGGGTATTTTACTGTTTAACTGACTTACTGGCCAACAGCTGAGTAAGTGGGTTATTAACTGGTGCATGACTGGCTGACTGCTTGGTTAACTGATTGAAATGTTGACTGACGCAATGGTACTGGGCTGACTATCTGACTGGTTAGCTGACTTGCTGACCGACAGATCACTAAGTGAGAAGTGGGTAGTTTACTGACTGTCGGACAGAAATATTGGTTGGCTTAATGGTACTTGACTGGCCCTCTGTCTTGTTAGCCAACTTACTGACTGACTTTTGACTTACTGGCTGAGTGGTTGGTTCATTGACCAGATGAGAGAATTGTTGACTAACCGAGTGGTACTTGACTGGGTATCTGACTAGTTAAGAGAGATGATCACCGACTAATGACTGAGAGCCTGACTGGCTGCTTAACTGAATGGATGACTGAAAACTTGACTGACCCAGTGGTGCATGACTGGCTCTCTGACCAGCTTAGTGACTGGTTGCCTGAGTGGTTGACTGAGTGGATGACTAACCTGGTGACCGACTGGTGACTCACCAGCTAGCTGACTGGCTGACTGACTGACTGGTGAACTGGTGACTGACTGGTAGACTGACTCATTGGTACCTTATTTACTGACTGACTGGTAGACTGACTACTTGACTGTAAAACTGGTTCCTGAACGGCTGACTAACTGGGTCACTAACTGGTTGACTCACTGAATGAGTTAATGGTTACAGATTGGCGATTGACTGACTCAGTGACTGGTTCCCTGAGTGGCTGTCTGACTGGTTAACTCATTCGTGACCGACTACCGACTGTCTAGCTAAAGAATAAGTGACAGGATCACTGACTAATTGACTGACCCACTTGTACCTGACCGAATGATTGACTGATTGATTAACTGTTCGACAGATTGGTGACTCACCGGTTGGCTGACTGACTGCTTGACTGACTCAATGGTGTCCTCCCGGCTGACTAACAGCTTGACTGACTCACTGTTTCATGACTGGCCCCCTGAGTCTGCCTTGCTGACCGACTGGTAACTGATTGGCTAGCTTACTGGTGACTGACTGGTTGACTGACTCACTGGTGCTTGACCGTCTAACTGACTAAATGTCCTTCACTGACTCAATGGTTGACTGAATGTTCGATTGACAAGTTGACTCACTGACTAATTGGCCTGTAGGCCGAGGTCTCCCTGACTGGATAACTGATTGGTCAACTTCCCGATGACTGACTAAATGATGGATTGGTTGAATGACTTACTGATACCCGACAGGTTGACTGACTTGCGGACTGACTGGCTGTCTGACTGTCTGCTGGTTGACTGGCTTACTGACTATTAACTGAGTGTTAAATTACTGGGTGACTGACTAGCTAACGCACTATTTGACTGCGTGATTGACTGACTGGTTGACTCCCTAGTTGATTGCTTGGTTTACTGACTAGGTTACTGACTGGTTGACTGATTTGCTGACTGTTTGATGAGCTACTGACTTACTGATTGGTGACTGTCTGCCTACCTGACTGACTGACCACTTGACTGCTGACCTACTGGTACCTGACAAGGTGACTGACTAGTTGAGTGTCTTGGAGACTTACTGGTGACAGACTTGGTAACTGACCAGGTGACTTTCTGGCTGACTGAGTGGTTGACTGCCTTAATGGTACCTGGTCGCCTGAAAAACTGCTTGACTGACTGGTTGACTACTTGACAAGATGACTGGTTACTGACTAGAGAGTGACTCTGTGCTTGATTCGTTGACTGACTCACTGGTGCCTTATTGGCTATTTGACTCGCTCACTGACTTCTTGACCGACCGGTGACCGGCTAAGTGACTGGTTATTGACTTGCCAACTTACTGGTTGACTGACTCACTTGCACCTGACTGGCTGAGTGACTGCTTGATTGACCAGATTGGCCAGATTGCTAGTCAGTAACCAGGGACCGTTCTCTGAGGAAGTCAGTTAATCAGTCAGATACCCAGTCAAGCGCCCCTGAGAGAGTCAACTATTCATTCATAGTCAGTCAACCCGCCAGTCAGTCAGCAGTCAGTAAGGAATGTAGTTAACCTCAGGAATACAGTTAACCTCAAGAATGCAGTTAACCATAAGAATGCAGTTAACCTCAGGAATGCAGTTAACCAGGTAGATCAGCAGCGAAGTGTAAATAGTTTAATGAGCCAGGCAGTAAACCAGCCGCGATACTGATTCAAGTACAGCTGGAGCACTCAACCATTTAGTCATCCAGTCAGTCAATTAGCCAGTTATTCAATGAGCTGGCCAATCAGTGACCGGTCGGTCAGTAAATCGGCTGACCAGAGAGATAGCCAGTCAAGCACTATTAAGTCAATCAATCTTTTAGTAAGCCAGTCAGTCAACGAGCCACTAAGTCACGAGTCAATTAGCTACCTAGTCATTCAGCCAGAGAAGCAGTCTTCTGTCAGTTCGCCAATCAGTAAGCAAGTCAGTCACCAGTCGGCTAGCAAGTCAGTTAACCAGTCAGTCAACCAGTCAGTCAACCAAGCAGATAGCCGTCAGGAACCAGTCAGTCTGTCAACTAGTCAGTCAGCTGGGCAGGTACCACCGAGAAAGTCGACCAGTCAGTCAGCCACTCAGTCACCACTCCCTTAGCTAGTCAGTCACTAGGCGCTTATCAAGTCAGTCACCAGTCGGTTAGCAAGGTGGTAAACCAATCAGTCAGCTGGTCAGTGGGACAGTCAGTTTTTCACAAATGGGTCAGCAAGTCAGTCAACCATCTAACAACACAGTCAGATACAAGTAATTCACTCAACCACTCAGTCAACTAGTCACTAATCCATTCAATCACTAATAAAGGGTCAGCCAGGTAGCGCACCACATAGTCAGCCTGTCAAGTACCAGCAAGTCTGTCAGCTAGTCAGTCACTCAGCCACTGTGTCAACAGGTCATCCAGTCAGTTAGCTGGTGAGTCACCAGTCGGTCACCGGGTTAGTCAACCACTCAGGTAACCAGTCACTAAGCTGGTCAGAGAGCCAGTCAAGTACCACTGTGTCAGTCAAGCATTCAATCATCCAGTCAATGAACCAGCCAGTCAGCCAGTAGGTCACCAGTCAGTCAGTAGGTTGGCTAACAAGACAGAGAGCCAGTCAAGTACCATCAAGTCAACCAATATTTCTGTCCGCCACTCAGTAAGCCACCCACTTACCCACTCAGTGACCAGTCGGTCGGCAACTCAGTTAGCCAGTCAGATAGTCAGCCGAGTACCATTGAGTCAGTCAACATTTCAGTCAGTCAACCAGCCAGTCAGCCAGTCAGGCACCAGTTAATAAGCCACCTACTCCCCAGTCGGTCAGTAAGTCAGTTAGACAGTCAAATAGCCAGTCGAGTACCACTGAATCAGGCAAACATTCAATCAGCCACTCAGTCAATAAGGCAGTCACCCACTCAGTCACCAGCAAATTTTCCACTAAGTCACCAGTCGGTCAGGAAATCGGTTACCCAATCGCATAGACAGTAAAGTATTATGCAGTCAGTCAAGCTTTTAGTCTATGAGTCAGTCAACCAGGTATCCGGGCACTCAGTCGTCAGTCGGTCGAGAAGGAAGTTAACCAGTCAGATAACCAGTCAAGAACCTCATTCAGTCAACCATTCATTCAGCCAGTCAGTAAACAAGCCTGTGAGCCTCTCAGTCACCATTCAATTAGACACTCAGTCACCATTCGGTCAGCACGTCAGTTAACGAGTCAAGCATCACTAAGTCAGTCACTCATTCATTCATCCAGTCAGTCAACCAGCCAGTCAACCAGTCAGTCGGCAGTCACTTCAGTCAGTTAACAAGTCAAGTGTCAGTGACTCAGTCAACCATTGAGTCATTCAGTCAGTCAACCAGCTGGTCAACCATTCAGTCAGCAATCACTCAGCCACCACTCAGTTACCAGTCGTTCAACACGTTGGCTAACCAGACAGAGAGCCAGTCTAGTACAATTGAGTCAGTCAATCTTTCAGTCAGCCAGGCGGTGAACCAGCCACTTAACCACCAGTCAATTAGCCACTCAGTCACCAGCCGGTCAGCAAGTCAGTTAACCAGTCAGATAGCCCGTCAAGTACCACTGGCTCAGTCAACCTTTCAGTCAGCCGGTCAGTCAACCAGCCAGTCAGCCACTCAGTTACCAGTGATTTAGCCGCTCAGTCACCAGTTGGTCAGGAAGTCAGTTAACCAGTCAGATACCTAGTAGAGTACACTGGGTTAATCAACCTTTCAGTCATCCACTCAGTCAACCAGCCAGTCATCCAGTCAGTCACCAGTCACTCAGTCACCACACGGTAAGCCAATCAGTGAACCAGTCAATAAGCAAGTCAACTACTATTGAGTCAGTTAGTCTTTAACTCAGCCAGGCAGTCAACCAGGTAGTCAGCTTTTAAGTCAGGAGGCCATTACCCACTCAGTCAGTCTGTTAATCAGTCCGATGGGCAGTCAAGTACCAGTGATTCAGTCAACCATTCAGTCAACCTGTAAGTCGACTAGCCAGATAGCCAGTCAGTCACCAGTTAATTAGCTACTCAGGGACCGCTCGCTGAGCAACTCAGTTAACCTAACAGATAGCAGGTCAAGTGCCCCTGAGTGAGTCAACTATTCAGTCATAGAGTCAGTCAACCCGCCAGTCAGTGAGCAGTCAGTATAGTTAACCAGTCAGATAAGCAGTCAATTATCACTCATTCAGTGAGCCAGTCAGTAAACCAGCCAGTCAGCCTCTCCGTCAGCAAGCCACTCAACTAGCCACTCAGTCACCAGTAGGCCAGTTCACCTCAGTTAACCAGTACGATACCCATTCAAGTACCACTGGGTTACCCAATCATTCAGTCATCCAGTCAGTCAATTAGCAATAAGTATCTAAAAAGAGCCTAAAGCCATTTTTTTTGGGAATAGATTCGGTTGAAATCCGTAAGAATACACTAAAATTTGCTTAATACCTGATGTTTCCTGCCAAATTTTGTCACAGGGTGAGATGGGCCAAGTCTTGCTCAACTCGCGCTCAAAACACCGCTTTGGAAGAAGTGTCTGCAAACAACCAAACACCAATTTCTATCAATAGATTGTATCCAAATGTGTGAGGAAACACTAAAAGTTGCTTGCTACCCGATGTTTCCAGCGACATTTGGGCAGAGATTCAATTGGTCAGGTCTTACTCAACTCCGACTGAAACACGCTTTTGCACAAACCATCTGCAAGCAACCCAAAATCAATATTTTTAATAGATTGTGTTGAAATGTGTAAGAGAACACTAAAATGTGGTTGACACCCGATCTTTCCTGCAAAATTTGGCCACAAAGTGAAATGCGTCAAGTCTTGCTCAACTCGTGCTGGAAAGACGGTTTTGCAAACACTATCTGCAAACAACCCAAAACCAATATTTTTGGAATAGATTCTGTTGAAATCCGTAAGAAAACACTAAAATTTGCTTAATACTTGATGTTTCCCACCAAATTTGGACACAGAGGGAGATGGCTTAAGTCTCGCTCAGCTCGCGGTGAGAACATGGTTTTGCAAAGGGTATCTTCAAACAAGCCATAAGCGACTTTTTTTGAATAGATTGTGTTGAAATCTGTGAGAAAACGCTAAACTCCAGTTCACACCCGATGTTTCCTGCGAAATTTGGCCAGAGGGTGAAATAGGTCAAGTCTTGATCAACTCGCGCTAAAAACACCGCTTTGGAAGAAGTATCTGCAAACAACTTAAAACTAATTTTTATAAGTAGATTGTATTCAAATGTGTAAGGAAACACTTAAATTTGCTTGATACCTGATGTCTGCTGCGAAATTTTTCCACAGAGTCAATTGGTCAACTCTTACTGAACCCGGATTGAAAAATACTTTTGCACAAACTATCTGCAAACATGCACAAAACCAATGTATTTGAATGGATTGTTTTCAAATGTGTAAAAACACACTAAAATCTCGTTGAAAGCCTATGTTTCATGCCAAATTTGGCCACAGAGTGAAATGCGTCAGGTCTTGCTCAAATCGTGCTCGAAAGACGGTTTTGCAAAAAGTATCTGAAAACATCCTAAAACCACCTTTTTTTTAAATAGATTCTGGTGAAACCCGTAAGAATACAGTAAACTTTGCTTCATACCTGATGTTTCCTGCCAAATTTGCTCACAGAGTGAAATGGGTCAAGTCTTGTTCAACTCGTGCTGAAAACACCGCTTTCGAAAAAGTATCTGCAAGCAACCTAAAAACAATTTCTATCAATAGATTGTATTCAAATATGTAAGGAAACACTAAAAGTTGCTTCCTCCCCGATGTTTCCTGCGACATTTGGCCAGAGACTCAATTGGTCAAGTCTTACTCAACTCCGACTGAAACATGCTTTTGCACAAACTATCTGCAAGCAACGCAAAACCAATATATGTAATAGACTCTGTTCAAATGTGTAAGAGAACACTAAAATTTGGTTGACACCCGATCTTTCCTGCAAAATCTGGCCACAGAGTGAAATGTGTCAAGTCTTGGTCAACTCGTGCTGGAAAGAGGGTTTTGCAAAAAGTATCTGCAAACAACCCAAAACCAATATTTTTGGAATAGATTCTGTTGAAATCCGTAAGAAAACACTAAAATTTGCTTAATACTTGATGTTTCCCACCAAATTTGGACACAGAGGGAGATGGCTTAAGTCTCGCTCAGCTCGCGGTGAGAACATGGTTTTGCAAAGGGTATCTTCAAACAAGCCATAAGCGACTTTTTTTGAATAGATTGTGTTGAAATCTGTGAGAAAACGCTAAACTCCAGTTCACACCCGATGTTTCCTGCGAAATTTGGCCAGAGGGTGAAATAGGTCAAGTCTTTATCAACTCGCGCTAAAAACACCGCTTTGGAAGAAGTATCTGCAAACAACTTAAAACTAATTTTTATAAGTAGATTGTATTCAAATGTGTAAGGAAACACTTAAATTTGCTTGATACCTGATGTCTGCTGCGAAATTTTTCCACAGAGTCAATTGGTCAACTCTTACTGAACTCGGATTGAAAAATACTTTTGCACAAACTATCTGCAAACATGCACAAAACCAATGTATTTGAATGGATTGTTTTCAAATGTGTAAAAACACACTAAAATCTCGTTGAAAGCCTATGTTTCATGCCAAAGTTGGCCACAGAGTGAAATGCGTCAGGTCTTGCTCAAATCGTGCTCGAAAGACGGTTTTGCAAAAAGTATCTGAAAACATCCTAAAACCACCTTTTTTTTAAATAGATTCTGGTGAAACCCGTAAGAATACAGTAAACTTTGCTTCATACCTGATGTTTCCTGCCAAATTTGCTCACAGAGTGAAATGGGTCAAGTCTTGTTCAACTCGTGCTGAAAACACCGCTTTCGAAAAAGTATCTGCAAGCAACCTAAAAACAATTTCTATCAATAGATTGTATTCAAATATGTAAGGAAACACTAAAAGTTGCTTCCTCCCCGATGTTTCCTGCGACATTTGGCCAGAGACTCAATTGGTCAGGTCTTACTCAACTCCGACTGAAACATGCTTTTGCACAAACTTTCTGCAAGCAACGCAAAACCAATATATGTAATAGACTCTGTTCAAATGTGTAAGAGAACACTAAAATTTGGTTGACACCCGATCTTTCCTGCAAAATCTGGCCACAGAGTGAAATGTGTCAAGTCTTGGTCAACTCGTGCTGGAAAGAGGGTTTTGCAAAAAGTATCTGCAAACAACCCAAAACCAATATTTTTGGAATAGATTCTGTTGACATCCGTAAGAAAACACTGAAATCTGCGTAATACCTGATGGTTCCTGCCAAATCTCGACACAGACTGAGATGGGTCAAGTCTTCCTCAACTCCCGGTGAAAACATGGCTTTGCAAAAAGTATCTTCAAACAAACGAAAAGCAACGTTTTTGAATAGATTGTGTTGAAATCTGTGAGAAAACGCTCAACTCCAGGTCACCTCCGGTGTCTCCTGCGAACTTTGGCCACAGAGTGAAATAGGTCAAGTCTTGTTAAAATCGGGTTAAAAACACCGCTTTGGACGAAGTATCTGCAAACAACCTAAAAACGATTTCTATGAGTAGACTGTATTCAATTGTGTAAGGAAACACTAAAACTTGCTTGATACCTGATATCTCCCGGGACATTTTCCAAGAGAGTCAATTGCTGAAGTCTTACTCAACTTGGACTGAAACATCCTTTTGCACAAACTATCTGCAGGCAAGCCAAAACAATGTTTTTAATATATTGTGTTGAAATGTGTAAGAAAACACTAAAACTTGGTTGACACCCGATGTTTCCTGCAAACTTTGGGCACAGAGTGATATGCGTCAAGTGTTGCTCAACTCGTGCTGGAAAGATGCTTTTTCAAAAAGTAACTGCAAACAACCCAAATCCAATATTTTTGGAATAGATTTTGTTGAAATCCGTAAGAAAACAGTAAAATTTGCTTAATACCTGATGTTTCCAGCCAAATTTAGACACAGAATGAGATGGGTCAAGTCTTGTTAAGCTCGCGGTGCAAACATGGTTTTGCAAAATGTATCTTCAAACAAGCCAAAAGCAATCTTTTTGAATAGATTATGTTGAAAGCTGTGAGAAAACGCTCAAATCCAGGTTACACCCGATGTCTCCTGCGAACTTTGACCACAGAGTGAAATAGGTCAACTCTTTTTCAACTCGGGCTGAAAACACCGCTTTGGAAGAAGTATCTGCAAACAACCTAAAACCGATTTCTATGAATGTATTGTATTCAAATGTGTAAGGAGCCACTCAAATTTGCTTGCTATTCGATGTTTCCTGCGACATTTGGCCAGAGACTCAATTGGTCAAGTCTTACTCAACTTGGACTCAAACATGCTTTTCCACAAACTATCTGCAAGCAAGCCAAAACCAATGTTTTTAATAGATTGTGTTGAAATGTGTAAGAGAACACTAAAATTTGGTTGACACCCGATATTTCCTGCAAAATTTGGCCACAATGGAATGCGTCAAGTCTTCTTCAACTCGTCATGGAAAGACGGGTTTGCAAAAAGTATCTGCAAACAACCCAAAACCAATTTTATTAGAAAAGATTCTGTTGAAATCCGTGAGAAATAACTAAACTTTGCTCAATACCTGATGTTTCCTGCCAAATTTGGTCACAGGGTGAGATGGGTCAAGTCTTGCTCAACTCGCGGTGTAAACTTCGTTTGGCAAAAAGTATCTGCAAACAAGCCAAAAGCAACTTATTTGAATAGATGGTGTTGAAATCTGTGAGAAAACGCTAGAATCCTGTTCACACCCAATTTTTCGTCCAAAATTTATACATAGTGAAATGCGCCAAGTCAACCAGTGAACCTGCCCCTTCAGATGCCAGTCAGTAATTAAAAATAGGGTCAGTTAGTTAATCAGTCACTGAGCCGGTCCGGTGCCAGTCACTTAGCCAGTCAGTCACCAAACCGTGAACAAGGCAGTAACCCAGTCAGTCAGCTGGTCAGCTCCCCAGTGAGTCACTCAACTAGTCATCCAGTCAGGCACGCAATCTTCTTTCAGTTCGCCAATCAGTAAGCCAGACAGTCACCAGTCGGTCAGCAAGTCAGTTAACCAGTCAGTCAACCAGTCGGTCAGCAAGTCAGTCCACCAGTCAGTCAACCAGATAGCCGCCAGGAACCAGTGAGTCAGTCAACTAGTCATTCCGTAAGGCAGGCAGTCTTCTGTAAGTTCGCCAATCAGTAAGCCAGTCAGTCACCAGTCGGTCAGCAAGTCAGTTAACCAGTCAGTCAACCAGTCGGTCAGCAAGTCAGTCAACCAGATAGCCGCCAGGAACCAGTGAGTCAGTCAACTAGTCATTCAGTCAGGCAAGCAGTCTTCTGTCAGTTCGCCAATCAGTAAGCCAGTCAGTCACCAGTCGGTTAGCAAGTCAGTTAACCAGTCAGTCAACCAGTCAGTCAACCAAGCAGATAGCCGTCAGGAACCAGTCAGTCTGTCAACTAGTCAGTCAGCTGGGCAGGTACCACCGAGAAAGTCGACCAGTCAGTCAGCCACTCAGTCACCACTCTGTTAGCTAGTCAGTTACCAGGCGCTTATCAAGTCAGTCACCAGTCGGTTAGCAAGGTGGTAAACCAATCAGTCAGCCGGTCAGTGGGACAGTCAGTTATTCACCAATGGATCAGCAACTCAGTCAACCATCTAACAACACAGTCAGATACAAGTAATTCACTCAACCACTCAGTCAACTAGTCACTAAGCCAGTCAATCACTAATAAAGGGTCAGCCAGGTAGCGCACCACATAGTCAGCCTGTCAAGTACCAGCAAGTCTATCAGCTAGTCAGTCACTCAGCCACTCAGTCAACAGGTCAGCAAGTCAGTTAGCTGGTGAGTCACCAGTCGGTCACCAGGTTAGTCAACCACTCAGGTAACCAGTCACTAAGCTGGTCAGAGAGCCAGTCAAGTACCACTGTGTCAGTCAAGCATTCAATCATCCAGTCAGTTAACCCGCCAGTTAGCCTCTCAGTCACTAGTCGGTCATCATCTGAGTTAACCAGTCAGATACCCAGTCAAGTACCACTGGGTTAGTCAACAATTCTCTCATCCAGTCAATGAACCAGCCAGTCAGCCAGTAGGTCACCAGTCAGTCAGTAGGTTGGCTAACAAGACAGAGAGCCAGTCAAGTACCATCAAGTCAACCAATATTTCTGTCCGCCAGTCAGTAAGCCATCCACTTACCCACTCAGTGACCAGTCGGTCGGCAACTCAGTTAGCCAGTCAGATAGTCAGCCGAGTACCATTGAGTCAGTCAACATTTCAGTCAGTCAACCAGCCAGTCAGCCAGTCAGGCACCAGTTAATAAGCCACCTACTCCCCAGTCGGTCAGTAAGTCAGTTAGACAGTCAAATAGCCAGTCGAGTACCACTGAATCAGGCAAACATTCAATCAGCCACTCAGTCAACAAGGCAGTCACCCAGTCAGTCACCAGAAAATTTTCCGCTAAGTCACCAGTCGGTCAGGAAATCGGTTAACCAATCGGATAGACAGTAAAGTATTATGCAGTTAGTCAATCTTTTAGTCTACGAGTCAGTCAACCAGGTATCCGGGCACTCAGTCGTCAGTCGGTCGGGAAGGAAGTTAACCAGTCAGATAACCAGTGAAGTACCTCATTCAGTCAACCATTCATTCAGCCAGTCAGTAAACAAGCCTGTGAGCCTCTCAGTCACCATTCAATTAGACACTCAGTCACCATTCGGTCAGCACGTCAGTTAACGACTCAAGCATCACTAAGTCAGTCAATCATTCATTCATCCAGGCAGTCAAATAGCCAAGTCAACCAGTCAGTCGGCAGTCACTTCAGTCAGTTAACAAGTCAAGTATCAGTGACTCAGTCAACCATTGAGTCATTCAGTCAGTCAACCAGTTTGTCAACCATTCAGTCAGCAGTCACTCAGCCACTCAATTACCAGTCGTTCAACACGTCGGCTAACCAGACAGAGAGCCAGTCTAGTACCATTGAGTCAGTCAATCTTTCAGTCAGCCAGGCGGTGAACCAGCCACTTAACCACCAGTCAATTAGCCACTCAGTCACCAGCCGGTCAGCAAGTCAGTTAACCAGTCAGATAGCCCGTCAAGTACCACTGGCTCAGTCAACCTTTCAGTCAGCCGGTTAATCAACCAGCCAGTCAGCCACTCAGTTACCAGTGATCTAGCCGCTCAGTCACCAGTTGGTCAGGAAGTCAGTTAACCAGTCAGATACCTAGTAGAGTACACTGTGTTAATCAAACGTTCAGTCATCCACTCAGTCAACCAGCCAGTCATCCAGTCAGTCACCAGTCACTCAGTCACCACACGGTAAGCCAATCAGTGAACCAGTCAATAAGCAAGTCAAATACTATTGAGTCAGTTAATCTTTAACTCAGCCAGTCAGTCAACCAGGTAGTCAGCTTTTAAGTCAGGAGGCCATTACCCACTCAGTCAGTCTGTTAATCAGTCCGATAGGCAGTCAAGTACCAGTGATTCAGTCAACCATTCAGTGAAACTGTAAGTCAACCAGGCAGATAGCCAGTCAGTCACTAGTTCATTAGCTACTCAGGGACCGTTCGCTCAGCAACTCAGTTAACCTGACAGATAGCAGGTCAAGTGCCCCTGAGTGAGTCAACTATTCAGTCATAGAGTCAGTCAACCCGCCAGTCAGTTAGCAGTCAGTAAGCCACTAAGTCTCCAGTCAAATAGTTAACCAGTCAGATAAGCAGTCAATTATCACTCATTCAGGGAGCCAGTCAGTAAACCAGCCAGTCAGCCTCTCCGTCAGCAAGCCATTCAACTAGCCACTCAGTCACTAGTAGGCCAGCACCTCAGTTAACCAGTACGATACCCATTCACGTACCACTGGGTCACCCAGTCATTCAGTCATCCAGTCAGTCAGTTAGCCAGTTACCCAATAAGTTGGTCACCAGTCGGTCAGTAAGTCGGCTGACCAGAGAGATAGCCAGTCAAGTACTATTAAGTCAATCAATCTTTCATTAAGCCAGTCATTCAACGAGCCACTTAGTCACGAGTCAATTAACAACTTAGTCACCAATCGGTCAGCAAGTCAGTTAACCAGTCAGATAGGCAGTCAAGTAGCATTGAGTCAGTCAACCTTTCAGTCAGCCAGTCAGTCAACCAGGCAGTCAGTGAGAAAATTAATCACTCAGTCACGAATAAGTCACAACCTCAATTAACCAGTCAGATAGCCAGTCAAGTATCATTGCGTTAGGCCACCTTTCATTTAGCCAGTAAGTCAACCACGTAGTCAGCCAGTCAGTACCCAGTCAATTAGCCACTGAGACACCGGTCGGTCAGCAAGTCAGTTAACCAGTCAGATAGGCAGTCAAGGATCACTGACTCAGTCAACCATTCAGTCAGCCAGTTAGTCAACCGGCCAGTCACCCAGTCAGTCACTCGTGAATTAGCAACTCAGTCACCAGTCGATCAGCAAGTCAGTTAACCAGTCAGAGAACCACTCATGTACCACTGAGTGACTCAACCAGTCACTCAGCCAGTCAGTCAGTAGGGCAGTGAGCCAGTCAGTCATTAATCAAAAAGTAACTCAGTCACCAGTCGGTGAGCAAGTCAGTTAACCAGTCACATAGCCAGGCAAGTACCACTAAGTCAGTCAACCATTCCGTCATCCAAAAGATGTCTGCAAACAAGCCAAAACCAATTTCTTTGACCAGACTAAATTGAAATCTATAAGGAAACCCTTGAATATGGTTGAAAGACGATGTTTCCTACCAAATTTGGCCAGAGAGTGAAAAACGTCAAGTCTTGCTCAACTCGTGCTGGAAAGACGCCTTTGCAAAACGTATCTGCAAACATACCTAAAACAGTTGTTTTAAATATATTCTGTTGAAATCTGTAAGAAAACACTAAAACGTCCTTGAGACCCGATGTTTCCTGCGGAATATGGCCTGAGAGTCAATTGGGTCAAGTTTCGCTTAATTCGCGCAGGAAACACGGTTTTGCAAAGAGTATCTGCAAACAAGAAGAAAGCAATGTTTTTCAGAAGATTATGCCACAATCTGTGAAAAAACGCTAAAATACAGTTCACAACCGATGTTTCCTGCGAGATTTGGCCAGGGAGTGAAATGGGTAAAGTCTTGTTCAACTCGCGCTGAAAACACCGCTTTGGAAAAAGTATCTGCAAACAACCTAAAAACAATTTCTTCGAATAGATTGTATTCAAATATGTAAGGAAACACTAAAATTGGCTTGCTTCCCGACGTTTCCTGCGACATTTGGCCAGAGATTCAATTGGTCAAGTCTTACTCAACTCCGACTGAAACATGCTTTTGCACAAACCATCTGCAAGCAACCCAAAACCAATATTTTTAATAGATTGTGTTCAAATGTTTACACAGAACACTAAAATTTGGTTGACACCCGATCTTTCCTGCAAAATCTGGCCACAGAGTGAAATGCGTCAAGTCTTGCTCAACTCGTGCTGGAAAGGGGGTTTTGCAAAAAGTGTCTGCAAACGACTCAAAACCAATATTTTTGGAATAGATTCTGTTGATATCCGTAAGAAGACACTGAAATTTGCGAAATACCTGATGTTTCCTGCCAAATTTCGACACAGACTGAGATGGGTCAAGTCTTCCTCTACTCGCGGTAAAAACATGGTTTTGCAAAAAGTTTCTATAAACAAACGAAAAGCAACGTTTTTGAATAGATTGTGTTGAAATCTGTGAAAAAACGCTAAAATCCAGTTGACACCCGATGTCTCCTTCGAAGTTTGGCCAGAGAGTGAAATAGGTCAAGTCTTGTTGAACTCGCGCTGAAAACTCCGCTTTGGAGGAAGTATCTGCAAACAACCTAAAAACAATTTCTATGAATACACTGTATTCAAATATGTAAGGAAACACTAAACTTTGCTTGATACCTGATGTCTCCTGCGACATTTTCCAAGAGAGTCAATTGGTCAAGTCTTACTCAACTCGGACTGAAACATGCTTTTGCACAAACTATCTGCAAGCAAGCTAAAACCAATGTTTTTAATAGATTGAGTTGAAATGTGTAAGAAAACACTAAAATTTGGTTGACACCCGATGTTTCCTACAAACTTTGGCCGCACAGTAGAATGCGTCAAGTCCTGCTCAACTCGTGCTGGAAAGACCCTTTTCCAATAAGTATCTGAAAAGAGCCATAAGCCATTTTTTTTGGAATAGATTCTGTTGAAATCCGTAAGAATACACTAAAATTTGCTTAATACCTGATGTTTCCTGCCAAATTTTGTCACAGAGTGAGATGGGTCAAGTCTTGCTCAACTCGTGCTGAAAACACCGCTTTGGAAAAAGTATCTGCAAACAACCAAAAACCAATTTCTATCAATAGATTCTATTCAAATGTGTAAGGAAACACTAAAATTTCCTTGCTAACCGATGTTTCCTGCGAGATTTGGCCAGAGATTCAATTCGTCAAGTCTTACTCAACTCCGACTGAAACATGCTTTTGCACAAACCATCTGCAAGCAACCCAAAACCAATATTTTTAATAGATTGTGTTGAAATGCATAAGAGAACACTAAAATGTGGTTGACACTTGATCTTTTCTTCAAAATTTGGCCACAAAGTGAAATGCGTCAAGTCTTGCTCAACTCGTGCTGGAAAGACGGTTTTGCAAAAAGTATCTGCAAACAACCCAAAACCAATATTTCTGAAATAGATTCTGTTGAAATCCGTAAGAAACACTAAAATTTGCTTAATACTTTATGTTTCCCGCCTAATTTGGACACAGGGTGAGATGGTTCAAGTCTTCCTCAGCTCGCGGTGAAAACATGGTTTTGCAAAGGGTATCTTCAAACAAGCCATAAGCAACTTTTTTGAATAGATTGTGTTGAGATCTGTGAGAAAACGCTAAACTCCAGTTCACACCCGATGTTTCCTGCGAAATTTGGCCAGAGGGTGAAATAGGTCAAGTCTTGATCAACTCGCGCTAAAAACACCGCTTTGGAAGAAGTATCTGCAAACAACTTAAAACTAATTTTTATAAGTAGATTGTATTCAAATGTGTAAGGAAACACTTAAATTTGCTTGATACCTGATGTCTGCTGCGAAATTTTTCCACAGAGTCAATTGGTCAACTCTTACTGAACTCGGATTGAAAAATACTTTTGCACAAACTATCTGCAAACATGCACAAAACCAATGTATTTGAATGGATTGTTTTCAAATGTGTAAAAACACACAAAAATCTCGTTGAAAGCCGATGTTTCATGCCAAATTTGGCAAAAGAGTGAAATGCGTCAGGTCTTTCTCAAATCGTGCTCGAAAGACGGTTTTCCAAAAAGTATCTGAAAACATCCTAAAACCACCTTCCTTACATAGATTCTGTTGAAACCTGTAAGAAAACACTAAAATTTGCTTCATACCTGATGTTTCCTGCCAAATTTGTTCACAGAGTGAGATGGGTCAAGTCTTGCTCAACTCGCGCTGAAAACACCGCTTTGGAAGAAGTATCTGCAAACAACCAAAAACCAATTTCTATGAATAGATTCTATTTAAATGTGTAAGGAAACACTAAAATTTGCTTGCTCCCGATGTTTCCTGCGAGATTTGGCCAGAGATTCAATTGGTCAACTGTTACTCAACTCGGACTGAAACATTATTTAGCACGAACCATCTGCAAGCAAGCCAAAACCAATGTTTTTAATAGATTGTGTTGAAATGTGTAAGACAATATTAAAATTTGGTTGACACCCGATGATTCCTACACAATTTGGCCACAGAGTGAAATGCGTCACGTCTTCCTCAACTCGTGCTGGAAAGACGGTTTTGCAAAAAGTATCTGCAAAAACCCCAAAACCAATATTTGTCGAATAGACTCTGTTGAATTCCGTAAGAAAACACTAAAATTTGCTTAATTCCTCATGTTTCCTGCCAAATTTGGACACAGAGTGAGATGAGTCAAGTCTTCCTCAACTCCCGGTGAAAACATGGTTTTGCAAAAAAGTATCATCAAACAAACGAAAAGCAACGTTTTCGAGTAGATTGTGTTGAAATCTGTGAGAAAACGCTCAAATACATGTCACCCCCAATGTCTCCTGCGAACTTTGGCCACAGAGTGAAATAGGTCAAGTCTTGTTAAAATCGTGCTAAAAACACCGCTTTGGAAGAAGTATCTGCAAACAACCTAAAAACGATTTCTATGAGTAGACTGTATTCAATTGTGTAAGGAAACACTAAAACTTGCTTGATACCTGATGTCTCCCTCCACATTTTCCAAGAGAGTCAATTTGTCAAGTCTTACTCAACTTGGACTGAAACATGCTTTTGCACAAACTATCTGCAGGCAAGCCAAAACCAATGTTTTTAATAGATTGTGTTGAAATGTGTAAGAAAACACTAAAACTTGGTTGACACCTGATGTTTCCTTCAAAATCTGGCCACACAGTTGAATGCGTCAAGTCTTTCTCAACTCGTGCTGGAAAGATGGTTTTTCAAAAAGTAACTGCAAACAACCCAAACCCAATATTTTTGGAATAGATTTTGTTGAAATCCGCAAGAAAACAGTAAAATTTGCTTAATAGCTCATGTTTCCAGCCAAATTTAGACACAGAGTGAGATGGGTCAAGTCTTGTTCAGCTCGCGGTGCAAACATGGTTTTGCAAAATGTATCTTCAAACAAGCCAAAAGCTATGTTTTTGAATAGATTATGTTGAAAGCTGTGAGAAAACGCTCAAATCCAGGTCACACCCGATGTCTCCTGCGAACCTCGGCCAGAAAGTGAAATAGGTCAAGTCTTTTTCAACTCGGGCTGAAAACACCGCTTTGGAAGAAGTATCTGCAAACAACCTAAAAACGATTTCTATGAGTAGACTGTATTCAATTGTGTAAGGAAACACTAAAACTTGCTTGATACCTGATGTCTCTCTCCACATTTTCCAAGAGAGTCAATTGGTCAAGTCTTACTCAACTCCGACTAAAACATGCTTTTGCACAAACTATCTGCAAGCAAGCCAAAACCAATGTCTTTAATGCATTGTGTTGAAATGCGTAAGAGAACACTAAGATTTCGTTGACACCCGATGTTTCCTGCAAAATTTGACCACAGAGTGAAATGCGTCAAGTCTTGTTCAACTCGTCCTGGAAAGACGGGTTTGCAAAAAGTATCTGCAAACAACCCAAAACCAATTTTATTGGATAGGATTCTGTTGAAATCCGTAAGAAATCACTAAAATTTGCTCAATACCTGATGTTTCCTGCCAAATTTGGTCACAGAGTGAAATGGGTCAAGTCTTGCTCAACTCGCGGTGTAAACATCGTTTTGCAAAAGGTATCGGCAAACAAGCCAAAAGCAACTTATTTGATTAGATTGTGTTGAAATCTGTGAGAAAACGCTAGAATCCAGTTCACACCCAATTTTTCGTCCGCAATTTAGCCAGAGTGAAATGCGCCCAGTCAACCAGTGAACCTGCCCCTTCAGATGCCAATCAGTAATTAAAAATAGGGTCAGTTAGTTAATCAGTCACTGAGCCGGTCCGGTGCCAGTCAGTTAGCCAGTTAGTCACCAAACCGTCAAAAAGGCAGTAACCCAGTCAGTCAGCTGGTCAGCTCCCCAGTGAGTCAGTCAACTAGTCATTCAGTAAGGCAGGCATGCTTCTGTCAGGTCGCCAATCAGTAAGCCAGTCAGTCACCATTCGGTCAGCAAGTCAGTTAACCAGTCGGTCAACCAGTTAGTCAACCAATCAGATAGCCGTCAGGAACCAGTGAGTCAGTCAACTAGTCATTCAGTCAGGCAAGCAGTCCTCTGTCAGTTCGCCAATCAGTAAGCCAGGCAGTCACAAGTCGGTCAGCAAGTCAGTTAACCAGTCAGTCAACCAGTTAGTCAACCAAGCAGATAGCCGTCAGGAACCAGTCAGTCAGTCAACTAGTCAGTCACCCGGGCAGGTAGCACCGAGAAAGTCGACCAGTCAGTCAGCCACTCAGTCACCACTCTGTTAGCTAGTCAGTCACCAGGCGCTTATCAAGTCAGTCACCAGTCGGTTAGCAAGGTGGTAAACCAATCAGTCAGCTGGTCAGTGGGACAGTCAGTAATTCACCAATGGGTCAGCAACTCAGTCAACCATCTAACAACACAGTCAGATACAAGTAATTCACTCAACCACTCAGTCAACTAGTCACTAAGCCAGTCAATCACTAATGAAGGGTCAGCCAGGTAGCGCACCACATAGTCAGCCTGTCAATTACCAGCAAGTCTGTCAGCTAGTCAGTCACTCAGCCACTCAGTCAACAGGTCAGCCAGTCAGTTAGCTGGTGAGTCACCAGTCGGTCACCAGGTTAGTCAACCACTCAGGTAACCAGTCACTAAGCTGGTCAGAGAGCCAGTCAAGTACCACTGTGTCAGTCAAGCATTCAATCATCCAGTCAGTTAACCAGCCAGTCACGCTCTCAGTCACTAGTCGGTCATCATCTGAGTTAACCAGTCAGATACCCAGTCAAGTACCACTGGGTTAGTCAACAATTCTCTCATCCAGTCAATGAACCAGCCAGTCAGCCAGTAGGTCACCAGTCAGTCGGTAGGTTGGCTAACAAGACAGAGAGCCAGTCAAGTACCATTAAGTCAACCAATATTTCTGTCCGCCAGTAAGTAAGCCATCCACTTACCCACTCAGTGACCAGTCGGTCGGCAAGTCAGTTAGCCAGTCAGATAGTCAGCCGAGTAGCATCGAGTCAGTCAACATTTCAGTCAGTCAACCAGCCAGTCAGCCAGTAACGCACCAGTTAATAAACCACTTACTCCCCAGTCGGTCAGTAAGTCAGTTAGGGAGTCAAATAGCCAGTCGAGTACCACTGAATCAGGCAAACATTCAATCAGCCACTCAGTCAACAAGGCAGTCACCCGGTCAGTCACCAGCAAATTTGCCACTAAGTAACCAGTCGGTCAGGAAATCGGTTAACCAATCGGATAGACAGTAAAGTATTATGCAGTCAGTCAACCTTTCAGTCTACGAGTCAGTCAACCAGGTATCCAGGCACTCAGTCGTCAGTCGGTCGGGAAGGAAGTTAACCAGTCAGACAACCAGTCAAGTACCTCATTCAGTCAACCATTCATTCAGCCAGTCAGTAAACAAGTCTGTGAGCTTCTCAGTCACCATTCAATTAGACACTCAGTCACCATTCGGTCAGCACGTCAGTTAACGAGTCAAGCATCACTAACTCAGTCAATCATTCATTTATCCAGTCCGTCAACCAGCCAGTCAACCAGTCAGTCGGCAGTCACTTCAGTCAGTTGGCAGTCACTTCAGTCAGTTAACAAGTCAAGTATCAGTGACTCAGTCAACCATTGAGTCATTCAGTCAGTCAACCAGCTGGTCAACCATTCAGTCAGCAGTCACTCAGCCACTCAGTTACCAGTCGTTCAACACGTCGGCTAACCAGACAGAGAGCCAGTCTAGTACCATTGAGTCAGTCAATCTTTCAGTCAGCCAGGCGGTGAACCAGCCACTTAACCACCAGTCAATTAGCCACTCAGTCACCAGCCCGTCAGCAAGTCAATTAACCAGTCAGATAGCCCGTCAAGTACGACTGGGTCAGTCAACCTTTCAGTCAGCCGGTCAGTCAACAAGCCAGTCAGCCACTCAGTTACCAGTGATTTAGCCGCTCAGTCACCAGTTGGTCAGGAAGTCAGTTAACCAGTCAGATACCTAGTAGAGTACACTGGGTTAATCAACCGTTCAGTCATCCACTCAGTCAACCAGCCAGTCATCCAGTCAGTCACCAGTCACTCAGTCACCACACGGTAAGCCAATCAGTGAAGCAGTCAATAAGCAAGTCAAATACTATTGAGTCAGTTAATCTTTAGCTCAGCCAGTCAGTCAACCAGTAGGTCAGCCTTTACGTCAGGAGGCCATTACCCACTCAGTCAGTCTGTTAATCAGTCCGATAGGCAGTCAAGTACCAGTTATTTAGTCAACCATTCAGTCAACCTGTAAGTCAACCAGCCAGATAGCCAGTCAGTCACCAGTTAATTAGCTACTCAGGGGCCGTTCGCTGAGCAACTCAGTTAACCTGACAGATAGCAGGTCAAGTGTCCCTGAGTGAGTCAACTATTCAGTCATAGAGTCAGTCAACCCACCAGTCAGTTAGCAGTCAGTAAGCCACTAAGTCTCCAGTCAAATAGTTAACCAGTCAGATAAGCAGTCAATTATCACTCATTCAGTGAGCCAGTCAGTAAACCAGCAAGTCAGCGTCTCCGTCAGCAAGGCACTCAACTAGCCACTCAGCCACCAGTAGGCCAGCACCTCAGTTAACTAGTACGATACCCATTCAAGTACCACTGGGTCACCAACTCATTCAGTCATCCAGTCAGTCAATTAGCAATAAGTATCTAAAAAGAGCCTAAAGCCATTTTTTTGGAATAGATTCTGTTGAAATCCGTAAGAATACACTAACATTTGCTTAATACCTGATGTTTCCTGCCAAATTTTGTCACAGAGTGAGATGGGTCAAGTCTTGCTCAACTCGCGCTGAAAACACCGCTTTGGAAGAAGTATCTGCAAACAACCAAAAACCAATTTCTATGAATAGATTCTATTCAAATGTGTTAGGAAACACTAAAAGTTGCTTCCTGCCCGATGTTTCCTGCGACATTTGGCCAGAGACTCAATTGCTCAAGTCTTACTCAACTCGGACTGAAACATGCTTTTGCACAAACTATCTGCAAGCAAGCCAAAACCAATGTCTTTAATGCATTGTGTTGAAATGCGTAAGAGAACACTAAGATTTCGTTGACACCCGATGTTTCCTGCAAAATTTTGCCACAGAGTGAAATGCGTCAAGTCTTGTTCAACTCGTCCTGGAAAGACGGGTTTGCAAAAGGTATCTGCAAACAACCCAAACCCAATTTTATTGGAATAGATTCTGTTAAAATTCGTAAAAAAAACACCAAAATTTGCTCAATACCTGATGTTTCCTACCAAATTTGGTCACAGAGTGAGGTTGGTCAAGTCTTGCTCAACTCACGCTGAAAACATGGTTTTGCAAAAAGTATCCGCAAACACGCCAAAAGCAACTTATTTGAATAGTTTGTGTTGAAATCTGTGAGAAAACGCTAGAATCCAGTTCACACCCAATGTTTCCTCTGCATTTAACAAGAGTGAAATGCGCCAAGTTAACCACTGAACCAGCCCCTTCAGATGCCAGTCAGTAATTAAAAATAGAGTCATTTAGTTAACCAGTCACTGAGCCGGTCGGGTGCCAGTCAGTTAGCCAGTCAGTCACCAATCCGTGAACAAGACAGTAACCCAGTCAGTCACCTGGTCAGCTCCCCAGTGAGTCAGTCAACTAGTCATTCAGTTAGGCAGGCAGTCTTCTGTCAGTCCGCCAATCAGTAAGTCAGACACTCACCAGTCGGTCAGCAAGTCAGTTAACCAGTCAGTCAACCAGTTAGTCAACCAATCAGATAGCCGCCAGGAACCAGTGAGTCAGTCAACTAGTCATTCAGTCAGGCAGACAGTCTTCTGCCGGGTCACCAATCAGTAAGCCAGTCGGTCACCATTCGGTCAACAAGTCAGTTAACCAGTCAGTCAACCAGTTAGTCAACCAATCAGATAAGCGTCAGGAACCAGTGAGTCAGTCAACTAGTCATTCAGTCAGGCAGGCAGTCTTCTGTCAGTTCGCTCCGACGAAGAGCTAACGCTCGAAACGTCAGCTTTTGTAATCATACGGTGGCTAATTTACCACTTCAACTTTGTTGATATATCCAAATTATTTCGTTACTCCCACCGACGCAGCCCCAAACAGTTTCTTTCGAAACTATCAGCCTTTATTCGCTAATTATTAAGCCAGTCAGTCACCAGTCGGTCAGCAAGTCAGTTAACCAGTCAGTCAAACAGTTAGTCAACCTATCAGATAGCCGTCAGGAACCAGTGAGTCAGTCAACTAGTCAGTCAGCTGGGCAGGTACCACCGAGAAAGTCGACCAGTCAGTCAGCCACTCAGTCACCACTCTGTTAGCTAGGCAGTCAGCAGGCGCTTATCAAGTCAGTCACCAGTCGGTTAGCAAGGTGGTAAACCAATCAGTCAGCTGGTCAGTGGGACAGTCAGTTATTCACCAATGGGTCAGCAACTCAGTCAACCATCGAACAACACAGTCAGATACAAGTAATTCACTCAACCACTCAGTCAACTAGTCACTAAGCTAGTAAATCACTAATAAACTGTCAGCCGGTCAAGTACCAGCAAGTCTGTCAGTAACCACTCAGTTAGTCAGTCCATTACCAGTCTGTCAGCAAGTCAATCACCCAGCAGGTCAACCAGTCAGTCAACTAGTCGGTCAACCAGGAAGTCAGCGAGTCAAGTACCAGTGAATCAGTCAACCAGTCGGTGAGTCAGTCAGTCACTAGTCAAATAGCCACTTACTCACAAGTCAGTCAAGGAGTCAATTGACCAGTCAGCCAGTCAGTCAGCCAGTCACTCTCCATTCAGTAGGCATTAAGTCAGTCACTCAACCATTTAATCAAGGAGTCACTCAGCCGATCAGGTACCAGTGAGTCAGTCAACCAGTACGTTGGCCTGTCAGTCACCTGTCAGTCACCTGTAAGTCAACCAGTCAGTCAATCACGCAGTCAACCAGCTAGTCAGACGCTCAGTTAATAGTCAGTTAGCCAGTCAATTAGCAGCCAGTCAGACAGCCAGTCTGTCCGCCAGTCAGTCAGCCAGTCAGGTACCAGTAAGTCACTCAACCAATCCATCATTTAGTCAGTCATCGGTCAGTTAACCAGTCAGTTATCCAGTCAGCCACCACTCGGCCAACAGGCCAGTTAGCCAGTGAGTCAACGTATCAATCGACCATCCAGTCAACCACTGAGTCGGTGAAGGAGATTTAGTCATTTAGACGGTCAAGTACCAGTGAGTCAGTCAACCAGTCAGTCACCAGTCAGTTACCAGTCGGTCAGCAAGGCAGTAAACAACTCAGGGAGCCAGTCAAGTAACAGTGAGTCAGTCAAGCTGTCAGTCAGCCGGTCAGATACCATTGAGTCAGTCAAGCAGTCAGTTAGCCAACTGGTGAGTCACCAGTCTGTCGACCAGTTAATCAACCAGTCAGTCATCCGGTCAGGTACAAGTGGATCAGTCAATTAGTCAGTGAGCCTGTCACTTAGTCGTCAGTTAGACAGTCACTAGTCGGTCACGAGTGAGTTAACCAGTCAGACAGCCACTCAGATACCGATGACTCAGTCAACCAGTGATTGAGTCAGTCAGTCGCCAATCAGTAACCGTTAACTCATTCAGTCAGTCAACCAGTTAGTGACCCAGTTAGTCAGCCGTTCAGAAACCAGTGTGTCAGTCAAGCAGTCAGTCGACCAGTCAGTCAGTGGATAAGGTAGCAGTGAGTCAGTCTACCAGTCAGTCAGTCAGTCATCCAGTCATCCATTAGAGACAAGTCAGTCAGCCAGTTGGAGAGAAATAATTCGGTGGCGTGGGTTTGGCAAAAACTTTTCAGATACAAGCCAACACACTTTTTTATTAGAATGTGTTGGAATCTACTTAAAAAACAGTAAGTCTAGGTTAGAAACAATATTTTCAGCGAAATACGACCCGAGAGTGAAAAACACGTATTTTGTTCTAGCTCAAATTGGACTCAAAAACTCTCTGCAAACAGGTTAATAGACACTTTTTTCATTATATTGCGCTGAAATCCATAAAGAAAACATTAGTCAGTCAATCAACTAATCAGTCAGCACGTCAGTCAAGAGGTCAGTCAACTAGTCAGTCAGCAAAACAGCCAGTCAACCAATTAGTCAACATGTCAGTCAGGCAGTTAGTCACCGATAAGTCAGTAACAATTCAGTCACCTAGTGAGTTGACCAGCCAGTTGGCTACTCAGCCACCACGTCAGTTAGCAGACACTCAGCCACTCAGTCACTCAACCAGTTAGTCAACCAGTCCGTCAGCAAGTCAATCAACCAGTCAGTCGACTAGCCAGTCAACCACTTAGTCAAGATGTTAGTCAGCCAGTCAGCCAGTCAGCCAGTCAGCCAGTCAGTCAGCGGTCGGTCAGTAACAAGTCAGTCACCTAGCCAAGTAACCAGTCAGTTAACTACTCAGCCACCAAGTCATTGGGCACGTCAGTCCACCTACAGTCAACTATTTAGCAAGGAAATTCGTCAGCAAAACAGTCAGTCCATATCAAAGTCAGACAGCCAGTCATTCAGCCAGTCAGTCAAATGGTCAGTCAACCTGTCAATCAACCAGTCAGTCAACATGTTGCTGAGCCAGTCAGGCTGTCAGCCAGCCATTTAGTCAGCCACTCAGAGGCAATTTAGGCATTTGAGCTGTTAGGGTCAATTAAGTCAGTTGGGTCACTGGAACGGATTCCCTTATTCGCCTGAGTCACTTGGGGCAGTTTGTAACTGATTGGATAATCTGAGGCAATTCAGTCATTTGAGACGGTTGGGTGACTTAACGGAGTTTGGTCATTGGAACTGATTGGCTCATTTGGGGCAGTTGGGTGACTAGAACTGTTTGCTCATTTGAAGGAGATCGAATTGGTTAATTCATTCAAGGCTTTTTAATGGTCAGCAAGCCCATCAGTTAGCCAGTCAGTCAGCCAAGCAGTCACCCACTCAGTCAGCCAGTCAGTAACGCTGTCTGTCAACTAGTCACTGAGCCTCTAAGTCAGCAAGTCAGTAAGTGAAAGAGTCAGCCTGCCAGTCCAAGACTCGGTCAGGCAGTCAGAGGCAATTTACTCATTGGCGCCGGTTTTTGCAAAAATATATGTAAACAACCAAAACCGCACTTTTTCATTAGATTGCGTTGAAATATGTAAGAAAACCGTCACTAGGTCCAATGTTTCTGCGAAATTTGGCCAGAAGGTGAATAACGCAGTCTTCTTAAGAGCGACTTTTTTCAAGACCGCGTACGAGGCGGCACATCGACCGAGAAAAGACTATCCTCACATTCCTACCAGAGATGCCTTATAGGGAGCTTAGAAACCTGGTAAGGTCTTTTTCCCCAGACTTGCTTCTCTAACCTAGAAAATTCACGAAAACTAAAGTGAGCGTCGGTAGTCGTAAAATGGCCGAAATCAGTGCCCCGAGTAGAGGCAAATGAGGCTTGCTCATGAAAATCGCAAAAAGAAAGCAAACTCGTATCAATTTAACAGATTTGTATAGGAAGGATCGAGGTACGGCTTAAGTCTAAAACGGGATCACAGCAACATATCGGTCAGCGGCGTCAGTAGTGGCAGCCACACGTTTCTTCATTGAACTGTAAGAGGCTTGTTTATTGTCGTAAATCGTTTCCATGTGGTTTATTATGTGGGCTTATGCTCTCCTAGCATTATCACAGTTCTATCTGTGGTCTCAGTTGGTGTTTAGACCATGTTACAAGTGGTTCCTGACTGGACAGGTTGCCGCAATACCATCGTGTTCTGGTCGCCATTTTGGATCGGTAACAAACCCTCCGAGGTTTTACTCACTCCACCATCTCGCCTTCCTAATGACCTATGAATGAAGCTTAAAGATATTGGAATTCGAAAGCCTACACGGTCCAAACGTAAACGGAATCGGTTAATAAACAACAATGACCCTGAACCTGTGAAGCCGTCTTCTCGCCCAATAACATCTACTCCTTCTGTTCTTATGGAGAACGATAGATCTCTACGTCCACAAATGGATGAACTACATGCTGTTGTGAGTGTGACGAAACCTGAAATTATCTGTCTCACTGAAACATGGTTGAATATTAACATCCCAGACTCTGCCATACAGTTAGGTGACTATGCATGCATGAGGAGAGATAGACCGGATGGACAATGCGGAGGTGTCTGTGTATAGGTATTCACACCTACCATGGACCCGACTGTCTGAATTTGAGAACATTGACATTGAGTCAGTTTGGCTATCCGTGAGACCGCTTCGTCTGCCAAGCGCTATTTCTATCATGCTATTAGCTGTTGTTTATCATCCTCCTAACTATGGTGCCGAAGAAGATAGCAGACTAATTGACTTTCTAATTAACTTCTGTTTGATAACCTGGGCGCTGAGTTCAGTGCTTGTTGGATTGCAATCACCGGTAACGATGACTAGGCCATCAGGATGCTTGGTAAGGAGTGCCTCGGTGTTGTTGGACGACGTTACATCGTTTTAAGCGGTAATTATCCCGAAGGTAAACTATTACTCACCTGTTTGGCTATTCCTTAAAGCATCTGATCAGCGGAAATTGGAGATGATACAGAAAAAAGGACTGAGAGCGGTTTACAAGGACAGTGCATCAACATACGAACATCTGTTAAAGAAAGTAGGATTACCTACATTACGTAATAGAAGACTACAAGACCTGATGGTGTTAATGTTCAACCTACAAAGTACATCTCTGAATTATTCCAAACAATGGAAACTAATTACAACCTACGTACACCAGACTTTGTAATACCGATCGAGATATAATACAGTAACCTATGGAAAGCATTCTATCGGACATCTAAGGCCTTATTTATGGTGCAAATTGCCGGGAAATGTACGGACACAATGTAATAATAAGAATAATAATAATAAAATATTTATATAGCGCCTATCCTTTTCAGTGCTAAGCGCTTTACAATGCTTCAAAAAGGACTAAAATCATATACATATATATATAAATATACATAATAACAAAATTACAAAATGGAAAACCTAGGATAGTTCATAAACCTGCTTAAAAAGAAAGGTCTTCAATTTAGATTTGAACTTGTTTACATCGTCGATTGATCTAATGTCAATTGGTAAATCGCTCCAAAGTATAGGGTCAATAGTTGAGAAAGCCCTGAAAACGTAAGTCATTAAGTTATAGGGTTTGATAATAAGATGCCACTTGTCTGAAGATGAGCGAAGGTACCTCGTAGGTTCATAAACATGAATTAGGTCATGAAAAGCCATCATGGGGAGTGGTCGATTAACATATGTATTAACATATGTATGTATGTACTTGGAAAGTTGTCATAACGCTACGTGCAGACTGCATCTCAGCCAAAAAATACTTTGTAACGCAATGAGGTCACGGCTCTAAAAGAGTTCAAACAAACTCTGCTTTAAACCTCACCGAAGCAACACAATAGTCATCATGAATAAGACAGAAAAAACAAAAGAGGCCAAAGTGCAACTCAACAACAGAGCTCACTTCAAACCTCTCAAAGCACCGATAGTAAAAGACACGTAGGAAAGGGTTAATGAGATCATTGTCCAAATGCATCGGGGAAAACACATTGATGGCTTAGAAATGGCTTTCACAAACTCCCAATATCCGCCTTCGGCTACACAATTAGCCATTGCCGAAAACTACTTTTATTAATCACCCGATCATTTCTCACAAAAAAGGAAAATCCCTTACGACAAGCAAAAATACAGTTCGAAGGCGATAAAGCGACGCGACCACAAAAGCCACATGGGGAATCCGTGCCGTTCTGTGTTTATCTTTATTCGCATGGCAAAAAGTCATCGTTTGTCGGCGCAAAACTATCCACAGAAGCTTCAGATGATTTCTGGGACAATTCATTGTCTGAAAAAGTCGACATTTCCCGACTGACAACGAAGCGGTTGTCAAAAAAGTAATATGTGTGATTCTCTGTGCAGCGAACTAAGAGAGTTATGACAAAGCAAAGCATAAGTTTGTTGAGCCTTTGACGTCATAATGACGTTTTTGCGGGCTCGGCTGGAACATGTTTTCAGCAATGGCGGACGATTTTTGGACGACTTTGAAGCGGTAAAAATTGGTCATCGAAGGTTTGTTTTGAGTTTTTAATGGCAAAAAGGGTCTTAAATTGACCCAATTCAACATTGTGTAAACAATTTAGGCCAAAATAAAATGGTCAATTTTCGTCTCAGGGGCACTTTAGGAAAGGTACTTTTTTATTGGGGGGGGGGGTTGGGTCGGGGCTTCGGAGGGGAGGGTCATTAGTAAATATTTTACAAATTGGGGAGGGTCAAACCTGTTTGATACGCAGCCGGGGGAGGGTCATAGGTTTTTTTTTGGCAAGGAAAAAACTACTCCATGTCGGTTAGTTGACTTCTAATTATTTGTTACCAAACACGCGAAGTGTACAGAAACCTAAAACTTATATATACAAGCAAAGCTACCAGTCTAAATCAATCTACATCATTTTAAACAGATGTAGAAATATTATGTCAAAAAACTATCTTGTCCCAACTAACGTAATTGTCTCTCTCGACTCATGCCCGCTTTCGTCCATATTTTGACGTCGGTAATGTTTCCGCGCGGGGCTCTGGTATAAAATTAGTGTCCGGTGACGATTCGTTGCTTGAGCTACTCGGGCTTGAACCGACAACTCGATCTACCACATCAATTTGCGAGTAAGTTTCCACCTCGGAAAGTGACGAGGTCACTTGTTGCTGTACATTTCTGAGTGGGGGCTTCCGAGGTTGTTGACGCCCCATTAAATTGTACAGCAAGCTACCTACGTGCGCTTTTATCATTGCGACTTTTTTCAGCTTTCTTCCCGTTGAAGGTGATCTTGTGATGGGAAAAGTACAAGGATAGTTCCTCCACCCTCAACGACGACAGCTTATCGGAGTTGTACAGTCCAACCCAGTCAATGTCATTGTACTCCCGGTTCGGCCGTTCCATTCGCTCCAGTTTCAGTCTCCTCTTTCTTCTTCTCCTTGCGCATTTTTATCTTGGCAAGGTGCTCAACATACTCCGCTACAAGCTTTTTGGGGACAATTTATTTATCTGAAAACCTTCTAATAGCCTCACTGTCCCCACTGACTAGTTCATTTTCCTCAAATCTGAGCTCGAGGCTGGAAGTCATCCGGCTCACGGCCATCGGTGGGAGTTGCACTTCAAGAGAGATACTGGAAGTTTGGTAGCTTGCCATAGTCGGGATATGGTCGTAGAGTTGGAAGTGGAGCGCTGGTAGTCTCATCCTTCTCGCAAAATTTACGTAGTTTGTCACTTCTCTCTTTACACGACATTCGCCTATACTCAATATAAAGCTCACCTTTCTCACAAAATTGAGTCAGTTTGCTAGACATAACGTCTCGTAGTCACGTTCGACGCACTAAAAACTACTATAAAACGAATGCAAGAATTGTAAGAACGTGTAAAATGGTATATAAAAAGTCACTTGTAAAAATGTAGCGGAATTCCAAATCGATTTCGATCAATTACGATCCTCATCAGTAGTACTCCGCCATGTTTAAAATACTCATAAATAATTGTTCATATAAGTGACTCTGAAATGTCCACACTTCTTCCAGGCTTCATGTAAGCGGTTATGACGTATCAATCACAGCTCGTGGAATTTGAAAAAAGTTCCATTCGTTCTTGGAGTTCATAAGCGAGTCTCCGTTCACATTATTTATCCTCACTCCTTCAGTTATTTGTCTCAGCATCGCGTCATTGTGATAAACCCCCGTCACATCCATTCGGAACTGCTTTACCTCTCTATTGTGTTTCTCTTTACAGTGTTTCCACAATGCAGATCGTTCTTCCTTATTGTTAAGTGATTTCGTATGCTCTTTCCCTCTGGTATACGCGCTCCTGGCTGTTTCCCCTACGTATACGCTGTTACACTGGATACACTTAATCTCATACGTCACACTTTCTCTATCACACGGTCCTTTTCCACCTGTGCTACACACTGGGCAGTCTTCTCGTCCACACTGTCGCGGTTTAAATGGGTCGGACTTTTGGAGTAGTCGTTTTATGGCGATTCCGGCTTTCTCCACCACTTTAATATTGAAACCTTGCTGCTTTATTTCTGTCTGGTATTCCTTCCGTAACCGTGAGTTGGGCGTAGCTGGTACAAATATTACTGATTCATTCCCGCCGCGTTTGTACCAGTTGGATTTCCTTTCGCTCTTTTCCTTTTCTCGTTCCACCTTTCTCCACTCCTTGGGTCGATGTAACGGTCTTTCTCCTTTTCGCTCAGCTCTTTGTCTCGCTCTAAAAGCTTTGAGGGCCGAATCTACAACCTCATATCTGAATTTCTTGCTGTACCCCGAGTATTGCATTCTCAGGACCATCTCGTTAACATTCTCTACTACTCGTTCCCATGGTAACAATCTGCTACAGTTAAGTAAGACCCGAAGGACTTCTTGGGTCAGGACTGTTCTCTTTGTACTCCAGCTTACGGCAGACCTAGCATGTATGACTGTCTTAGAAGCCATGCTCTTGGAATAAAACTCATACATGATCACTGAGGCTGAGGCTTTCTCGTCCTGCCTGTCTGTCTCTTTTGTTTCCATCCACACCTTCAAGTCAAGGAATGGAATGTGGATGGAAACAAAAGAGACAGACAGGCAGGACGAGAAAGCCTCAGCCTCAGTGATCATGTATGAGTTTTATTCCAAGAGCATGGCTTCTAAGACAGTCATACATGCTAGGTCTGCCGTAAGCTGGAGTACAAAGAGAACAGTCCTGACCCAAGAAGTCCTTCGGGTCTTACTTAACTGTAGCAGATTGTTACCATGGGAACGAGTAGTAGAGAATGTTAACGAGATGGTCCTGAGAATGCAATACTCGGGGTACAGCAAGAAATTCAGATATGAGGTTGTAGATTCGGCCCTCAAAGCTTTTAGAGCGAGACAAAGAGCTGAGCGAAAAGGAGAAAGACCGTTACATCGACCCAAGGAGTGGAGAAAGGTGGAACGAGAAAAGGAAAAGAGCGAAAGGAAATCCAACTGGTACAAACGCGGCGGGAATGAATCAGTAATATTTGTACCAGCTACGCCCAACTCACGGTTACGGAAGGAATACCAGACAGAAATAAAGCAGCAAGGTTTCAATATTAAAGTGGTGGAGAAAGCCGGAATCGCCATAAAACGACTACTCCAAAAGTCCGACCCATTTAAACCGCGACAGTGTGGACGAGAAGACTGCCCAGTGTGTAGCACAGGTGGAAAAGGACCGTGTGATAGAGAAAGTGTGACGTATGAGATTAAGTGTATCCAGTGTAACAGCGTATACGTAGGGGAAACAGCCAGGAGCGCGTATACCAGAGGGAAAGAGCATACGAAATCACTTAACAATAAGGAAGAACGATCTGCATTGTGGAAACACTGTAAAGAGAAACACAATAGAGAGGTAAAGCAGTTCCGAATGGATGTGACGGGGGTTTATCACAATGACGCGATGCTGAGACAAATAACTGAAGGAGTGAGGATAAATAATGTGAACGGAGACTCGCTTATGAACTCCAAGAACGAATGGAACTTTTTTCAAATTCCACGAGCTGTGATTGATACGTCATAACCGCTTACATGAAGCCTGGAAGAAGTGTGGACATTTCAGAGTCACTTATATGAACAATTATTTATGAGTATTTTAAACATGGCGGAGTACTACTGATGAGGATCGTAATTGATCGAAATCGATTTGGAATTCCGCTACATTTTTACAAGTGACTTTTTATATACCATTTTACACGTTCTTACAATTCTTGCATTCGTTTTATAGTAGTTTTTAGTGCGTCGAACGTGACTACGAGACGTTATGTCTAGCAAACTGACTCAATTATCGAACACGTTCCTGGCCTCGGCCCACAAAATTTCATCACAATTCTCACAAAATGCTATTTGAGAACTCAGTAGCCCTTTGGGTTCGGGAACCACCCCAGATCTTCATCTTTCCACTTATCTGGACTTGTACTTTTACTTCTTCCCGCACCCGATGTGCTACCAACAGAGTTAGAGGAGTAGCGGGCATCCTTTTTAGAATGGCGAGTCGGCAAACAGCCACAATAGCCACAAGTTGCTCCATCTGACCTCATGAAATCCTGGCATTCTCCACAAGCGCATTTCCCTCTTTCTATTCCTCGCACATCCTTGCCCATTTTCAAGTTTTCACCCTGCAACGCCACGCAATTAACAGCTTTGTGCGCAGACACGGTTATGTGAGCAACACTTCCGGTCAGTTATTTTCACTTCCGGTTATTTTTGTCTTGGAGGAGGTGGGGGGAGGGTCAGATCCTTTTTGATTAGGCATTTATGAAGGGTCATGCATCAATCCAATCTGGAAAGTGGAAGGGCCACGACTGTTTTGGCAAAAAATTTCTAAAATACCCCGGCCCACCCCCACCCCCAATAAAAAGCGTACCTTCCCTTAAGCAAGCAATCACACGTGCTGTAGCATTTTGGACACATTGCACTTTGATAATTTCATACTTGGGAAGACCATGCAAAAGTGAGTTGCAGAGATCCAGCTTTGAATTTACAAATGCGTGTACAAGAACTTTATGTTAGCTGTTGTGACATTGATATGTTTACGAATCTTAGCTATATTTCTTAGGTGGTGGCCCCTTTAACTATGTTGTTAATATGAAAAGACATCATTACGGTGTTATCGAGAATGACGCCGATATTACGCGCCTTATTTGTAGGCTCGATGATATCAGTTCCTATTTTAATAGAAGGCAGCCGTGGGGGCGGTCTTTACCTAGAATGGAGAATAAGAAGTTCGGTTTTATCAGTATTTAGTTTCAGTTTGTTAGTAGTCATCCAGTTGGTGACATCAACAAGACAGCTTTCAATCCGGGAAATTGTAGTGGGAAGGTCATTCTTATTATCGCAACTGAAGGTGGTGTATAGTTGAGTGTCATCAGCATATAGATGGAAGTCTATGTTATGGCATCTTATTAGGTCACCTAGTGGGGCCGTGTACAAGAGATACAGTAACGGACCCAACACGGACCCTTGGGGCACGCCAAATCTGAGCGGACGAATTGAGGAAGTAAATCCATCAATCTGAACAAACTGGGAACGACCCGTAAGATAAGACTGAAGCCACGAAAGTGCTTTACCTTTTATACCAAACCTGGAACGCAGTCTGTGTAATAGGATCTTATGATCGACGGTGTCGAAGGCTGCTGATAGGTCTAACAGCAAGATAACAATAAATTGTTTATCATCGATTGATTTCAGAATATCATTTTGAACACGTAGAAGCGCTGTTTCACAACTATGATGTTTCTTGTAAGGAGACTGGAGACTTTCATTCAGATCATTGTCAGACAGATAATTCGTCAGACGTCTGGCTGCAATTTTTCAATAACCTTAGACAAAAACTTTCGGTTAGATACAGGTCGAAAGTTAGAATAGAGTTCGAACTCTAGGAACAGTTTTTTCAGCAGAGGAGACAACACTGCATTTTTTATGGAACTTGGCATTGAAGCTGAATTAAATGAAAGGTTTACGACATTTTTAATAATAGGTAGTAGATCTTCAATACAGTAACGTAAAAGAGAAGCCGGTACAGGATCAAGAGAACTCGAATTGGCGACAATATTTTTTCTCGAGACCAGAAAGTTCGTCCTCTGTGGTGGGAGAAACTTGGCTTAGTTCACATGTAATTATGGCGTCGTCAAACAATGGAAAGGCATTGTGACTCGAAGTTTTAAAAGACAAATTAAGAAAATGGACCTAGAAAGTTTTTTGCTTGAGAAATGTCCAACTAGCTGTTTTCTATGTGATTCTTAAACCATAATCATTCATTAATTATCATTATTTATTCGCTGGTCATTCCTAAACTATATTCCTACAACTTTTAACATTGTGCATACACACATAACTCTTTATTTCTACCACTTATTGTATGTATATATTAGTCTTATTGTGTTATCTATGTTTCGGTGTCCCCAATTAGCAACACCATGATAAAGTTCCACGACACTTGATTTATTCACACCCCAAGAGGAAACATAAAGTTTACTTATTTACTTACTTGCATTCCGTTGTCTAGCGGAGGGCGTCTGTTTTTCTTTGTGTATTCGAACACCTATAGGTTTAAAAAAAGTTCTGTATTAAAATCGAGCTGCATTGTGAACTTGAAAGAGGACAATTTAATTATATGTGATAGGTCAAATGTTCTTTGCCGAAGACGTTGAAGACGGGAAGCAATCTGATACTAGTGTAAATGTGACTCACTCAAATTGTTTCAATCTTGTTCCGATCTTGTAATTTTACGGCCCCGAATATCCATGAGTAACGTTTTTAACTAGCTTGTTTACATGATAATTTATCTTATCAGTTAGTCATTGCTATGAAACTTGTTAACTTCGCAGCGGGAATCTCATGCAGAGTTGAATTTAGTAGTGACATTACCTAGAAGAAACAATTAGCAGAACACAAAAAAACACATAGCTATAGAAAAAAGATTAATGAAAGGATCAAGAGTCAGAGTATAGGCGAAACAGAGGCAGAGTGCAAAATGATTGAAATAGGAAAAGAATATTAAATATAGAACCGGCAACAGAATGAAATAGATAGGGTGAACTAGACCTGAGGATAAACGTATGATGAACAATGTGCCATTTGAAATCATTAATAAAAACAAAGAATCTCTGTTGAGTAAAGAACGCTCTTCCTAAATTAGTTCCAAAACTCACGGAAATTGGCTGGGCTGGAAACTGTTCGCAAATTAAGGTCGAGAAAAAGGTCATTCTTTTGATACTTCAGCTAGTGTCGTGCCTTAAAGTCATTTCTGAACACCTACAGACTGTCAGCAATTAGTCCATGGATCAGAGAGGCTCTCGGTACCACTCAGGGGGACAATAGGTGAGTGATATCTGAAAGGGTAGCTTTCCAAATTTTTACGTACTCGTTCATTTGAAGAATTACCGCTTAGCATGGAAACGAGGCCAACGATAAAATGGTTATTTCCAGTGCCTTCTTTAGTATAGTAATTAAATCAGTAGGTGTGACATTTAACAGCATTTCAATAAGAGGACTCGTTCGCATGGGGGAATAACGATTTCATAATTCTCTCAACTATATCTCAATAGCTATATCCTCATGCCTCGGAACATTCGTCATCGGGCACTTCTTCCTCCTCCTCCGCGCCACGATTGCCACTGCACGAGAGTGTTAAAAGAAAAGCATAAAGTTTTTTTGGAATATTAATCACACCCTCACATAGTTTGGCAGGTATTGGTGGCCATGAAAATTCTCAATCGGCACTATCTGAAAGATCTGCATCACGGGTGTGCAGGTCGGCTCGATAAATCACCTTGATTTCGGATGGAGCGGTCTTATTGTATAATTGCTAATATCATGATAACCTACTTGATCGAGTTTTAATCAACCGCAAAGTCGTAGTGAAATTAGGTGGTTTCAAAACAAACTGAAAGTCGATTTGATACAAGTTGATTCATGACAACCTGAACTGGATTTGAAACATCTACAAAATCGATGCGAAACATCAACAGAGTCGATTTGAGACGACTTCAGCAGGTCGATCCCTGTCCATATGTTTACGTTACAACAATTCAACTGTCGCTATTTCAAAGAAAATTAAACTAGAAAGAGACATTATTGAAATTACCTATGAAAGAACCTTAGGTCTCCTTACGACTCCTAGGCGGCACGACTGCAATCCCCTCAGTGGCCTGTTGAGCCTTTGAAATATTTTTGGGTAGAGTAAAAAAACCTGATTAGTATCGAGTAGATCTTCGAATTGCAGTAGGTGACCGAGATCTGTTTCCAAATTTCCTCAGAAAATGTTTCTTTCCTGATTGCAATCATAAAGTATCTGCCAGTGATGACTGCATGTACGATCGTATGTAGTAAGTTATCTTTTCTCATAAATCAACCATCTTAACTAGCCTAGTATCTTCTGATATACTTGATTAAATACACCCAAGCAGTTTGTAATAGCCTTGCGATTCGATATCCTGTGAAATAATTGATTTTATCCGGGGAAGATTCACCTTCTAAGTACGAGCGCTTGTTAGGGTCGCTTAAGATTTCTTTGTTTTGACTATCTTCCGCCACTTTTTGCCACCACATCGCCGACATTGCCCCCAAAATTACGAACTTAGCAATTCTCTTCTTGCGCGGGATCAAAGCGAGCCCATCATGGGCCCATCTTGCCCGCTCGGGTAGCCAATCTGAACATAGGATTCGCTTCATATTGCCCACAGGCGCTTCCATTTGGTGAGAATTTTGCGAGAAAAGACATGAAACAAAAAATATTTCAGAAATTTACGCTTACACTTGAGTACATTTTTGCGTTGCCATGGGAAAAATAGTTGAAACTTAAGTTTAAACACTCATCTGGAAGAGACCTGTAGCATTTTTATACATACAACACCCTTAAAGAACGGTTAACGCGTTTCAAAAGAATAGTGTTAATCAGTTATCATTTGTTTTCTGCCAATTCTGTAGAGAGCAGTGACGTCACTTGATCACGTGATAATACCTGTTCAGCTACTCATTGGACACTGCTATCAGACATAACTTTAAAGTACAGTAATTGTAGCTTTCAAAAATGTATGATAGCATTTGTCCCCCGAGTGGTACTGAAAGGCCATTTTTTGGGCCCTGGCGTATGGACTAAATACCGATGTTGAGGCCTAAATAGATTTAACTTTAGATCGAGCGCCAATTCTCAACACACCCCTTCAGCAATCGGACTAGATCACCTGTTCCACGCATCACTGTTCCTTCGGCGTTGGATGAAGGAGAGCGTCACAAAGATGCCGTGCATTTTAGAAGAGTTATCCAGCCATACTAAAGCAAAAACGCGCAAGCCTTATCCCAGGACTAGTAAGGTATTTTTGAGAACAATTTTCTGGGTAACCCTCGTTAAAAATTATCATGTCGAGGAGGTTTACCAATCACGATCGACTTACGTCACTTGAGTCTTACAGCCAATAATATCACGGCAAAACCAACCGATCATTTCACACGAACTGGAATAAGAACATTCTACTGACAACAATCATTCACTTGACTCTGATGATGACTTCCGCACAGGTTGTCGAAACGTCAGTCACTGCCACCGACAACAGTCCTTCTCAGGACTACACTCACCCGGACGATCAGACTACACCTTCACATTTACCAATAATGTTGCAAAGCGCCAGTCTAAACAAACTGCGAAAATGGCACGCCACGCTGTTCGGATTTTCTTCAAAGTTGTGGTCTACTTACAGAGACTTAATGTGGCAGCCTTCTTAATTACAGAGGCTGTGCAAAGGAAGACAAATAAACAGTTGCCGCAGAGAATAATTTGTTATAACCAAGTGCGAGAGCCTTACTGAGGATTGTTGGCCCGAAATCGTGGTGGTAGTACGGAGCAAGCGCAGCGAGATCCGTACAAAAACGACCGAGGACCAATATTTGACTAATATATATGGGGGAGGCGATGTTGAAGCTTTGAATTAATCCATGCATCACTTTTTCTTTCTAGCATAATACTTTCAGTATCCCTCCTTCAAACGATGTCATCTGTTTGATAATCACCGAGCAAAACCGTGCCACAGTGTCTTCTCTCACGCACCACTGAGTCATGTGATTTTCCGTTAAAAGTAGTTAACATAGGACGTAAAGACAGCAGAGTGACAATAACTCTCAATAAAGAAATGACAATTTTAAATTTAAATTTACAAGACATGTTTCGACATTCTCATGTCCTCTTCAGTTGCAAATGAGCTTTTAACGGTTGTACATTTGAACTTATATTAAGGTACGTTACAAATTACGTGTCCGGACTTGCGTTAAAGTGCACCTACACCCAAAAAATTTTTTTCGCTTAACGAAGTAAGCTTAATTTTTTGAGTATTTCTGCGCAAAAATTTTTTTATTTGCTCAAATCTTCAATTTTCTATGCCCAGTCAAAATACGGAAAATCGGCCGCCATCTTGCCCCACGACCGAGTTTAAAGAGGAATGGCTCTAGTGGGTAATGTGACGTCAAATCGAGAACACGAAAGTCTGCTTTTCACACATTTTCACTTGTTTGGGAAGGTTGTAGTCGATAATTGTCCGAAAATATGCCGACTAAGTGTGTTGTAGAAGGATGTAGCAACGTGCGAAATTTGCAAGAAGGTATCGCGCTCCATACAATCTTCATACAACACACCTAGTCGGCATATTTCGGACGATATCGACGACAATCTTCCCAAACAAGTGAAAATGTGTGAGATGCAGACTTTCGTGTTCTCGATTTGACGTCACATTACCCGCTAGAGCCATTCTTCTTTAAACTCGGTCGTGGGGCAAGATGGCGGCCGATTTTCCGTATTTTGACTGGGCATAGAAAATTGAAGATTTGAGCAAATAAAAAAATTTTTGCGCAGAAATACTCAAAAAAATAAGCTTACTTCGTTAACCGAAAAAAATTTTTTGAGTGTAGGTGCACTTTAAAATTTGAATATTAGATACGCGTAAAATGAAAATACCTCGCGCATAACTGAACCATAAAAAATTTATAATAATAATAAATGAATAAATAATAAAAGACAAAAGAAACAACATAATTAAAAGAAAAGAGATAAATCAAGATGCTTCAATTGCTGATTAAGAATGGGTTTTTCCCACTTAATATGCAATGCCTCTTTGATCTTAATTTGGAATTTTGAGGCGGCAGAATCTAAGATCGTGAAACATTCTGTATCACAAGAGTCAAGACAGGCCCTTGATGATTGCAGGTGTCTGTAAATATGCGAAGACTTGTACGACAAGAGGTGCTCACGAACTCGTGTAAAAATGTGGCGAGTGGACCCACGAATGTAACTGGCATTACAGCCAGCACACGAAAATTTATAAACGACACGCGAACGCAGACCTAGCAGTACTGAATCTTTCACACTGAACATGCTTCTGAGTTTAAACGTACTGAAGACTAATTTAACATCCAAATCAGCTTTACAATAACGTTTGAGTAGTTGTCTTAACTTAGTCTGTGCGATCTTTGAAAACCGGCCAACATAGGAAGTTTATAATAGTGCGAAGATTTCCCGGAGTCAGTTGAGTCGTTCTGCCCAGTAAGAGAATTATTTTCCTAGCTAGATACCTGTAAATGATCCCGTCTATGACCCAAGATGGAACACAAGTTTCCGTAACAAGAAAATAAGCTTCTTAACATCCAGATGAAAACCAACCCAGGAATTATTGACCTTATATACTCTGTCCACCAATGTTGTGACTAAACCCAGTTTGTAAATCAAAGGGGCGAAGCTGAAATAATTAGTAAGAAGACCAGTAAACGTCTTTTTGCGATATACACTAGTCACGATGCATGGATGATTGTTGTCTAACAATGTGTCTAGAAACGATAATCTTATCAGTTTCCCTTTCCATTGTGAAACGAATACTAGGGTGCCTGGTGTTGATGTAATCAAAGAACACGAGCGCGTCCTAATCGCTATTGAATAAACAAAAGGTGTCATCAACATAGCGTCTATAGAACAGAACTTCAGAGGATGAATAGTTATCTAGCCAGTTTTTTTCATGATGTACCATAAAGAGGTTTGCAAGTACTGGAGTAAGTGAGGACCCCATGGCCACCCCATCTATTTGATCATAAAACACACCCTTAAATAAGAAACCGGTCTCTGCTGTTGCGAAGGTGAAAAGCGTTTTTAGGTCAGCAGCGTTTATCTCAAGACCAGGGTTACCTTGATAAATGTATGTGATCGCCAGATCAATGCATTCATCAAGAAATATACTGGTGAACAAACTCTCAACATCGAAAGAGACCATGAACTTCCCTGAGGTTGATAACCGGTTGATTTCATGTACAAAAGAAAACGTGTCGCGGACGTTGTATCCACGCGGGACATGTAGATCTAAAAGATTGCAAAGGAACATAGATAAATTGGAATTGTAGGTACCTAGTGAAGAAACTATGGCTCGAGAAAGAGGTGTTACCATAGGGATTTTCAACGGAGTGGGGGCAAGTCCTCCTGCTTGTTAGTGAACACTCTTCCAAGGTAACATATTCTATATTATCTAGTGAAAAGGTTTATTAAAAGTGGTTCTCGTGGCCGAAAAACCGCGAGAAGGGAACAATAAAATGTGTTTTTGTGATTGAAATTATTTCGACCTTGCGTGACAAACGCTTGAGTATGTTAAATCTACATTACTATAATTTCAGAGCTGAGCAAAGAGTTTCCAGCAATCTGATTGGTCGAGCGCTTCCTTATATGACGGTATATAAAGCGCTCCACACGGTTTATATAAAATGTTAAAATGAAATGTTAATAAATGTTACTAAAATATTATGATTTTAGAAATTTCTCTGTTGTTCAGGTCTGAAGTTATACTAAAACAATTATTTCTATCGGAGCAGATGTACGAATGCTATGATGGACTCTTATCAGACTTCATAAGCGCCTGTAGAAAGTTTCATAGTTGCGAGACTTCTTTGCTATGATTGACGGAGGACTGGAGGATGATGCGTGACAGGAGGGAGCTCGTTGCGGTAGTTTCTATGGATTTCTCCAAAGCGTTTGGTGTCATTCAGTATCCACTCCTTTCGAAACTAAGGGCCTATGGTATGGACGACAAAATTTGTGCCCCAATTAGGAACTATCTCTCTGAAGGAACTCAGAGAGTTAAAGTTATAGACACCTTTTCGACCTGGGAAAGCGTCAAGCGTAGGGTTCCGCTGGGGAGTGTGCTAGGTCCTGTACTTTTTAACATTCTTACTAACGATCTTTTCTTCCATGTCAAGAAGGCCAAGTTGAACGCTTATGCGAATGATCATCAGATCTACTACTCCCACGTCGATCCGGCAGCTCTAGAAGCAGCGTATCTCTTGATGTTGGGTGGACAATCAGTGGTACCATGAAAATGGAATGTTAGTTAATGAGACCAAGCACCAGGGTCTAGTCCTCGTTGATACGGAGTGTGGCTTTTCCTTCCCAGTAAAGGACATGTTAGACACTTTTGGAATGGAAATAGATAACCTGAAGTTTTCTAAACATATATCAAATGTATGCAAAAAAGATTAATACTCAATTTAAAGTCATGTTGCGCTATCGAAACCTCATACGCAAGGAAGTCTTAAACGTATACTTGACTTCATTTTTATCATTTCTCTTCTGTCTCAACTCTGGCACTTTTGTGGAGCACGTGTTGCGGATAAGCTTGAAGCACTAAATAAAAGAATACTTAAATCTATACTTGGAGATTACTTGTCTTTACACACCACTCTTCTTTCAAAAGTCAACTCTACGTCGTTGTGCAACAAGCGCGTTCAGAATTTCCCCATAAGAAATTATATAAGAGTTTCTTTTTCACTTCATTTTCCTGCTTATATGAAGGATATGTTTTCACGTCCTATAATCTTCGTGGCAACTACATTATGCTCTTAACTCGTTTTGTTACTTATCACGTGATCAGCTAAACAGTGGAATGCACTGCCGGACTTTTTTCGTTATCTCATTCTTTATGACAGTGCAGGTCATATGGAAGCTACACTTCTGTATTGGAACGGACACTTTAATTATCTCAGTAAACTGTAATTGTCAGAATATCAAATCAGGATGTAATTAATAACTGCTCAAGTTTACCAGTTAGTCACCTTTGTTGCTGTCAAGTTCACTCCGTTTGGTTTGTCTTCAGCTGAACCATTCTGTTTCATGAGAAAACATCAAATGTTCCTCACATACTCAAATAATTAACTGAATCAAAAGTTTTTATAACCTGCTTCCTTTGATTGTGCTCCAGAAACAGTAATTGATGCTGAAGAGAAAGGAGCAAACTTGTTTCTTGAAGGTGTTTCTTGCAGTACTAACCCTAGTTATCTAGTGGGTGGAAATAAGGCCTGAAAAAAGAATTCAGGCCCGTATGGGATTTGAACCCATGAACTCTGCTTTACTGGTGTGGTGCTCCACCAACTAAGCTAACAAGCCAACTAGGTGCTGGCCAAAGGGATATAAATCAATGAATTTTGCATATATGAAAATCATATATGTGTACTGCAGTTTCATGAAATACCACCCAACAGTAATGACCAGCTCCCAGTTGGCTTGTTAGCCCAGTTGGTAGAGCACTGCACTGCTATCACAGAGGTCATGGGCTCAATTCCTGTACAGGCCTGAATTTTCTTCCAGGCCTTATTTCCACCTACTAGATAAGTAGGGTTATTACTGCGAGGAACACTTTCATACATTTCATGAAACCGCACTACACATATGACTTTCAGATATTCAAAATTCAGGAATAAAGTTATCAAAACATTCTATTTTATGAGAAAAATGTCTGTGAAGCTATAATTACAATTACCTTTCAATGTAAGCAAACTATATTGAAGCATAAGATATGAATAAATTTCATCTGATTATCTCACCAAGTTTAAATGTAGAATCCAAGATCTAATAAACTTGCTTTTAAATGGGAAAAGCCTGACTGTGTTTCTCCTGCCACTATCATTCTAATTGTCACAAATCAATCTCAAAAAAACTTCAGCAGTAAGAACTATGAGAAGATTTAAATAGCTCACCTCCTTATATCTGACAGCTTAGAAATTAAACACAAAGGCTACCAACAGCAGGTTTTCCCATTGAAAGTGTTTCATAACAACAGACATTTATCGCATCATTATTTCATACATGTATTTGAAAGCATGGGTAGATTTTAATCATTATGATATCAATCATTTCCCCACTTTAAGACACATAGTCATATAGGTGAGAAAGATGGCAAATAAGTACAACTGTATTATACTCCATTCAAAGTGCTCTTCTGTAGTATAAAATTCCAAACTCACTGAAATAAAATTGACTGCATAATTCAGGTTTTAAAAGTAGAAATGTGTAAGGATGAAGCAGCAATGCCATTTGGAAATTTTCAAACAGGAAATGCCAAAAAACTTAAGGATGGAATTTAATTAAAATAGAGCTGCTAAAATATGGCGTATCTTTTTAATGAGACTTTAATGGCTGACACACAGATGTAACAGGAGGCTTTGTAAAAAGCCAGGGCACATTTGGGAGAATCAAACTATATCAAGTAGCTTAATGACACCCGTTCACGTGACTTCACTTTGGAAAGAGAACCCTGGAGCACTTCAGTTTTATCCTCACACACGTGAGTTAGAACAGAATTTAATTATTTTCAAGCACTTTAAGGAGCAAATTAAACTTTAAAGTTCACATCAAAAGAAACTCTTTAAAATAAAATAGAGCAGAAGCATCTTACCTAAATTTATATGCCTAGAATCGTACGAAACGTTTGAAATGTGCCTCATGCAGATACAAATCACTTATTCAAATTGCGAGGGTGTAACTCAATTAATTTAAGGGAAAATATTCAAACAAGTTATAGACATGGTTCGTGAATTGTAAAATGATAATGTGAAAACATTTGGCTGGAATTCAGCTTTATGTACTTGTGATGTTGATAGGAATTTATCGTTCATGTTAACTTGTGAAATTCCTTGGGTGTAACTCAATGAATTCAACACAAAATAACCGTTACATTACGTACACGGATTCATGTACTGTACACAGATTATGTGAAAAAAATGCTCTTGAATTTGAAACCGTAAATAACAACTATTAGTAACGCCTACCAGCATGCTTGTGAGCATATTGCGAGGATTCGCTCCGTTTTGAGACACGATCACAACTCGGACGCATCTTGCAAAATACAATGAAAATCATGCAGTTCCAAAGACTAGTTATTCAGATCCCAACGTTAGAAAAAAACGGGCAGTTAAAGGCCTTATTCCAAAATGGCGGGCGCGCGGTTGAGACCTGAACCGAGTTCACGAAAACGAGGCTTAAGAGGCAGAAGCTGTAAGTTTTGCTCGAAAGATTGTGGATTGTGGAACTGCCGATCGTTTCATCCCGGGATAGGTTGATCTTACGTAGCTTGACTATATCTTGTCGAATGTTCTGTGTTAGAAATTTCGGTGAGTTTTGCAGATAATTTGAGTGAAGAAGACGGTGCGTCTCTAGAAGGAAGAAACCCATTAGAGCTCAACAACGAAGGCCTGAAGTTTTGGCTAAAACGGAAGGGAGACAAATGAAAAGGGCTGAAAACAACCGGGCTTAATAAACCTACAACTTCTCTAAAGGTTGAATATCTTAAGGGGCCACGCTTAACCAGGATGCATTGCGTGAGTAGTGGTCTTTCTTGGTATTTTCTGTATTACAGAAAAGGGAAGCCTACCGTGTGTGTAATATTATTTGACTACATCTTTACAATCTTCATCGGTAAGAATCTAAACGGCAGGGGTCATGGGTCGCGGGTAAATTGTCGCGGATCGTAGTAGGTAAAATGTCGCGGGTTCCGAAAATTATCGCTGTCCCGGTCCAGGAAGATGTATTTTCCTAAATGCAACGCTTCTCCCCACAAACGGCTGCTTTGATGCGAACCACATTCCTTGTGCAAATACATTTGGTCACTAGCGCTATCCCAACTAACTATCTAAATTTTTCGCTCTTGGAAGCTCCCTGGCTCTGAAATCCTCCTCGATTTCTCGATGAACATAAGAAAATTGTTTTCAAAATCGTTTGTTAAGGTTTGTATGCTTTTTACGAACCTGCCGTCAGTGGGCTTCTAAAAAAGAATAGTTTTTAAGTTCAGTTCATAACTGCTCTAAGTTCATTTTTGGTATTCCGGTTTGACGTTCGTAGCCGGAAAAAAAAGAACACTGGCACACTTTTTCCAAAAATGTAGGCTGCATCATAGCGGGGCTCCAACGCGCGCGAAGCGCGCGTGGGGCAGAGCCCCATATCCATGGAATATGGTCAGACTCTTTTCTTTTGGTTGTCACGTGACTGACCGACCGTACGTACGTGCCCTTTGTCATGTATGCTATCACGAAAGTACTAGAAGCATCATGGGATGCAATAAACCACGAGGTTTGGAATTGAATATGGCTGTTGTGTGATACAGTCGGATTTTTCGTTCATTTGCGTTCGTTCATTTGCGTTCGTTCATTTGCGTTCGTTCATTTGCTTGGAAAAGAATGGACATCAAGGTCTTAAAGGTGACAGAATTAGCTCTGGAGTCAACGACACTACGATTCTCTAAGGCGATGCGAATTATGGACGTAAAGTGAAAACCGAACTTTCGGACCTCAAGCAGGGCCTAGCGACAATTTGACGATTCGATGACCCGGTAAATATTATTTTCGAGTAACAATGTGTTCAAAAAGTATTGTTTAATAGAACATTTTGCGTCAAATCGAAGTTTTTCCAGAATTTTTAACATATTGAAAATTAAACGAGACTTACCTGGAAGTTGAAGTTTGATTGGAATTCTATGAGTCATTACACTGCATCCAAGGATAGCATGAGATTGCTTGCGCATGCGTACATTAGTTTTTAAAGCTCGCGTGTAGATGTTCTCTACTGAAGAGGACTGTAGTATTGCCCATAGTGCGTAATATATGTATTACTAAGGAGCGAGGGAGGCAAGAGTGGGCGGGCATGTTATCCCTGGATGCAGTGTAATGACTCATAGAATTCCAATCAAACTTCAACTTCCAGGTAATTCTCGTTTAATTTTCCATTCTATTTCGTCATCACTCTATCCGGGATCCCATGAGATTTTAAAGCCAACATACACACGAGAGCAAATAAAGCAGAAACATTCATTGGGTAATGAAACAACCCAACCCAACTATATATTTAACAGTCAAAGTGACTGAAATGTCAACAGTTGTTGTTCAACACAACAAAATAATTATAACAGTCAGAGACTGATATGTGAACAAGTCACTCAGTCAGCTTTCAGTACAGAGTCGGCAAATGAGGAATCCTTTCTAACTGGTTTGTTGGAAAATCTATCAAATGTCCGGTGACTAGACCAACCAGCTTCTTTTAGTTTGTCCTGTATAGGAACACAAGCTTGAGTTGCCTTGGATATTGCAGCCGATCTAGTGCTGTGGGGCTTGAATTTGGTAATATCAAGTCCAGCTTTCAGCATAACTGTATGAATCCATCTTGCTATTGTGTCCTTGGAAACTCCTCTGTGAGGTTGGACATAACTAACAAAGAGCTTATTTTCCTCCCGTCGCAAAGATCTTGTTTTCTTGAGATATTCATTCAAGTGGTTAATTACACACAATCCTGGGTCTGTTGGGTATGCTTTAAGAATAATGGTGGGGGTTTTATACCCAGGTCGGCTTTGTTTGATATGTGTAGGAATAACAAATTCAACCGTATCGTTACTAGGTTTCATAAACTGTAAATCAAGTAAATGAATGCTCTGAGCTCTCTGTGCTGACACAAGTGCTATCAACATAGCAAGCTTATGAGTGAGATTTCTAGGATCCAGCTGGCTTGGTGAGGCTGTTTTGTTCAGACTACTAAATAACTTCAACTTTCGACAACGGTTTAAATCACTCCTTTTAATCCAACGAAAAGACTGCTAACTTCAAGCGAAAAGCACATGTTCCTATATCCCATAATACTAACACAACAAAAATGTTCTTAGTGGGGTGGTCTCATCACAAGTCCAGTCTCACTGGGGGGTGTGATATCCTCCCACTGTGGGTCCGGGCCCGAACATCCTCCCCACCTCTCCAATACTTTTGGAGACTTGACACTGGTTTCCGTGTAACTTGTTTCTTCTTCGCCCTTTTCTTGACCTTTCGAGCTTTTCGAGACTCCCCACCGTAAGCACCGCTGTCACCAGATTCACCACTTCCAAATTGAGTACTGCTTGCTTCCAGACGATGTAGCCTCTGTACGGGTCTCCTTAGAAGCCCTTTCTATGTCTTCAAAACAACAGTACGAATCAAGCCGTCTTTTCCAGGAAGCAATCTTTCAACTCTTCCCATCGGCCACTTTCCTCTCGACACCTTGTCTTCAGAAATCAGCACTACATCTCCAATCTTGAGGGCTGGTTGTTCATTCACCCACTTCTTTCTGACGGATAACTGATGCAAGTACTCTCCCCACCACCGTTGCCAGAAATGGTTAATAAGCTTCTGCTGGTACAGATACCGCTGCCTCGTTGTGCTTTTTGTTTGCTGACATTTCGACTACGAAGTCCGGTAAGTTAAACAGGGATCTTCCAATAGCAAGATGAGCTGGTGTTATAGGCGTTAGATCTCTTATGTCGTCACTTACTGTGGTGAGTGGTCTCGAGTTAATAACGGCTTCAATCCTGGTAAGGATGGTGGCCAACTCTTGATAGGACAACAGCGCTTTGCCCAAGATCTTGCGAAGGGGTTCCTTCACTGAACGCACCAGCCTTTCCCACCAGCCGCCGTGCCAAGGGGAGCGCTCGACTATGAACTTTCACTTGATTCCCTTGGAGGTCAATTTGGCCTGGAGCTCTTCCTGATCTATCCTGTCCCACAATCCTTTATTAACAGATGACTCTTTTGTGAACAACTGTTGGATCTCATGGTCAGCGCATTTGAACGTCTTCGCGTTGTCAGACCAGATGGTTCTACAGAGCCCTCGTCTACCGATCATACGGAGAAATGCCGGAAAGAACTCTTTAGTGGACAAGTCACCCGTAAGCTCTAGATGGGTCATGCAAAAGGAGGCACAAGTGAAGATGCATATGTAAGCCTTTTCTGGGGAGGCACTCCCTCGTACGAAACACGGCCCTGCAAAGTCTACACCAACGTGATTGAAGGCTGGAGACAATGACACCCTCTCTGATGGCAATGGCACCATTTTCTGTGAACATGGACCAACTCGTTGACGTCGACAAACAAGGCACTTTTTCAGGTTTCTTTTAACTTCACGACGTCCCTTGGTGAGCCAGATCTCTTGTAGAACCGAAAGAGTGCCCTCAGGTCCAGCATGAAGTAACTCCTTGTGCACACTTTGTATGATTCTCTCAATTACCGCATGCCCGTGTGGTAAGATTATTGGATGTCTGGTACCCTCTGGCAAGTCTGAGTGCTGTAATCTACCTCCTACCCGCAGCAAGCGATCTCTCTTGTCGTAATAAGGGTCCAATTTTAATATGGCACTGGTGTTTGGTAAAGAAAGGTCCTCCTCCAGCCTTTCATACTCTGCTTGGTACACCTCTTTTTGTATCTCCCGGTACCACCTCAACTTGGCATCTTGCAGCTCCTCGGCTGACAGCTCTTTGGAACCTGCACTTATTCCTGACTTAAAAGCTCGAACACCTCGAAGAACAAATGCTGTTACCCGGATTAGCGTCAGCCATTGCTCATATCGAGATGGATCAATTACTGGTTCCATAGTAATCAACGTGTACCTTCTTGTCACCCTTTGTTTTCTTTCTTTCTCCACAGACTCGGTCAATTCGTTTGGCGACTCTCGATGTTCAGGCAGGCATTGAGAAGATAACCAGCACGGTCCACTCCACCACAACTTGCTATCAGCTAAGACCTTTACGGGCACTCCACGTGTAAGTAAGTCAGCAGGATTGTCCTCCCCTGAACAGTGTTTCCAAAGGTGTGGGTCTCATGTGGACTGAATCTCAGCAACGCGGTTTGCTACAAATGTCTTCCACTGGCTACTTGAACCTCTTATCCACTGAAGAGTTACCATGCTGTCAGTCCAGCACACTACCTGCTCTACTTTGAGTGTTAACGTTAGGGATTCTACAACAAACTTCAGCAATCTTGCGTTAACAACAGCTGCAAGTAACTCTAATCTCGGTAACGATACAGCCTTTGCGGGAGCCACCCTTGATTTGGACATGACACAATGAGTTCACGCATGGCCGGTTTCATCCAAGCACTTGATATAGACTGCCGCACCGTATGCCTTAGGTGAAGCATCACCGAAGCCATGGAGCTCTATTCTAGAACTTGATCCAATGTTTTCCATGAAATAGCGGGGAATGGTGATTCAACTTATCTGTAAAAGTTCCGATTTCCACGACCTCCACTGCTTAGCAATATCCTCATCTAACTGGTCCTCCCACTGTAAACCCTTCTGCCATAGTTCTTGGAACAACATTTTCGCTCTGATTGTAAATGGTGTGATTAGTCCCATAGGGTCAAAAACCCTCGACGCAATGCTCAACAGACTTCTCTTCGCTTCAGGGTCACGAATGGCCAGCGTACTTGGTGGCACGTTAAAGGGGAAGCAGTCAGTTAGTGTATTCCAACATATTCCCAGTGCCTTGAGCGGTTCCCTTGCATTGAAATCAACAGTACTGGACTCTGCCTAATCTTGCTCTGCAATGTGGCTAAGGACCTTCTTCGAATTACTGGCCCACTTTGTCAGATTAAATCCACCTCGTTCCATCATCGCACTTAAGGACTGCTGTAACTTCACTGTAGCTTGAACATCATCAGCACCACTAAGGCAGTCATCCACGTATATATTCGACAGGACTTCCCTTGATGCATCAGGGAACTCTTCACTGCATTTCTTCGCATGGCTTTGAACTGTGGCAATGGCCAGGAATGGACTACAATGAACACCAAATGCCAACCTTGCAGCTTGTACACTCTCGGTGGTTTATCACTTTGTAGATCCCTCCAAAGATATCGTAGAGCGTCCTGGTCTCGTTCGTCAACCTTGATCTGGAGGAACATCTTTTCAACATCAGCCATAAGTGCAATCCTACGTGCTCAGAATCGAAGTAATACTGATACCAGGTTAAGTTGAAGTGCTGGCCCTGACAGAATACAGTTATTGAGAGATACCTCATGCTCGTCATATGCTGAAGCATCAAAAACAACACGGCATTTTGTAGTTTTCTTGTCCTCTCGAAAGACTGCGTGATGAGGTAAATACCTGACCTTCTCGTTATCATCAACTGCTTCCTTTACTTCTACAGCAATTCCTTTATCTACGTATTGGTTGATGGTATCCTTGTAAGCATTGGCTCTCTCTGGGTTTCTTCTAAGCTGTCTTTCGACACTCTCAAGTCTCTTGGCTGCCTGGAGGTAGTTTGACTTGAATGGTAGAGCATCGCTTTTCCATAACAGCGGTACTTCATAACGCTCACCATCAAACTTCAGTCCCTCGTTGAACTGTCTAACAGACTCTTCTTCCTCTAAGGACATGGGTGTATTCCTTTTATCTACAATTCCAATAGATTCCAGCTCCCAAAACTGCTTTAAAATGTTTGTAACTGGATCGATGCACACGGTAGACAGCATGGATTGAGTGTTCTTGGAAGAAAGACCCTCCATGGGTCCTCCTACAATCCATCCAGGTGTTGACTCTACTGCTGTGGGAGCATGAGTGGTTTCCCCTTTCTTGCATTTACCACTCATAAATGAAAAGTAAAAGTCTGCTCCTATAAAAATATGGACGTTAACTGGTCCACGAGGGTACGAGTCGGCAAGTATCAAGTTCCGCGGGTGGAGGTAATCTTCTAGCCTGATCTCCACTGGTTCTAGTGGTGTGCAGATCTTGACAATGGTGAGGGCCTCCATGCTAACTGGCGTTGAAACGTTTTCTTGAACAGAGGCAAGTGAGAACCTGACTTTCTTCATTCTCTTCGTTTCACTGGTTTCTCCCCCTAACATGGATACACTAAGGACCTCAGAAGGTCCATCAAGGGCAAATGATTCGGCAACCTTCTTGGTGATATAAGACCTCTGGCTTCCTGAGTCAAACAAAACCCTTACAGGTGCTCTCTGGAAATCGTCTGAAACCAGCACGGCTGTCCCAGTCTGTAATAAGGTTTGCTACATCTTGGAGTTGTACGAAGCCACGAATCCACTTAATGTTGTATGTCCCTTTTCATCCATGGTAGGATCCCAGTCACCATGGAGTAGATTATGATGACGCCGGACACATCCTTCAACTTTCCATTTGGGTTGGCGGCCGACTGAAGAATAGTAGAAAGCATTTGCAGGCTTTAAACACTTGAAACACAGCCGGCTCTCCCTTACTAACTGCCAACGTTTGTCAACTGACTTTCGCTCAAGCTCTGGACATTTAAAGGTTTCATTTCCCTGCTCCTTACACACATGGCAAGCTGCATAACCTCTCCGATTTGTCTCACTTGCTAGTAGAGCGGCTGCTGAAAACACTTTCTCCCGGGTGTTTCTTGTCCCAGCTCCATCCTTGTCTCGTCCCCCACTTCCTCTACCTGTCCCACCATTCTCACCAATCATACTAGCATTCCTTTTTCCGGCCTCCTTGGAAATCACTTGTTTATTCAGGAACTTGAAGAAAAGTTCAAGATCAACACTTTCTTCCTTGGTGTCAGTTAGTTCTAATTCCCATTTCTCGGATAACTCAGGAGGAAGTTTGGTTTCCAATATTAGAAGGAGGATACAAGAATGGGTCATTGGGTTTTCGCCTAGGGCCTCCAGTGCTCTAATCCGATTCTTTAGAGTATCATGGAGATCTCGCAAAAACTCTACTCCTTCGTTTGACCTTGGTAGCTGGACAATTGACTTGACTAGAGATGAAATAATTATTCTTTTCCTACCAAAGCGATGTTTCAGAGCATCAACAGCATGCTGATAATTAGCGCTAGTGACTTCAAATCCTTCGATTGCATGATAAGCAATCCCTTCAAGCACTGAACGCAGGTATGTGAACTTTTGAACAGCTGGCACATTGTCATTATCATGAATAGCAACCTCGAATTGGTCCCAAAAATTTTGAAATTTTAAAACATCTCCATCAAACTTGGGTAACTCAAGTTTTGGTAATTTTAAATGTGACTGTTTGTGCTCCGCTGAACCAGAAGCAGTTTGTTCGTCTACCTTGGAAACTGCCTGAATAGATATATACTCTTGAGCTATGTCTAAAGCATTATCAATCACTCGTTGATAGTCAATCCACCTTTGAGCTTCTTCAGCTACTTCATCATCAGAAATAAGAGCCATAATTTCCTCTCTTACCTCACTGCAACTCTCCATGTAACCATTCAACTTTTGAACACGATTTTCTATTCTTATGACGTTGTTGCTGGGACTTTTGGTTGTCTCAAGTATTACTTGTGTCACAGAATTAATGTCCGTCTTGAGGATAATTTCTTTCCTTCTTAACAACTGAAAATTACTTAACTGATGATTAGGAGACTGTGACGACAAAAGTTCACCAGTTGATGCTGCAGGCATGTTGTCAGCTGCCAAGGCCTGTTTAGGGCCTATATGAGTCGATCCTTTACTTTTGTTTTGCAAAGATGGAGGGTTAGATTCTTCTTGTTTTATAGCAACGATAAGTCGAGCCATGAGAGCTGATTGCTTTCCTTTTGCCGGTAATCCTCTCCTTTGTAACTCGGCTTTGACTTGGGAAAGAGACATTTCACTCACAATTTCCTCCGCTGACGATGCACAGTTGTCTGCCATATTCAATCCTGTAATCGTTTATCTCGATGTTTACTTTTCTGCTTAGTGCTTTGCTTCCCCAAAGGTTTCTCCGATCCGGCTCCGAAGGACCATAATGTTTTGTTCAGACTAGTAAATAACTTCAACTTTCGATAACGGTTTAAATCACTCCTTTTAATCCAACGAAAAGACTGCTAACTTCAAGCGAAAAGCTCATGTTCCTATATCCCATAATACTAATACAACAAAAATGTCCTTAGTAGGGTGGTCTCATCACAAATCCAGTCTCACTGGGGGGCGTGATATCGTCCCACTGCGGGTCCGGGCCCGAACAGAGGCAGAGAAGACAGATACGATAAGACTACTTGAACATCCCAAGTGGATTCATAACGAGGGCAAGGAGGTCGGTTTCTAAATATTCCTTTCATAAACTGTGAAATCAGAGGCTGGTTACCAAGGGTTAGGCCATTCTTCGGTTCAGTTATAGCAGAGACTGCTGATTTAGCTGTATTGATTACATCATATTTAAGGCCTTTGTGATATAAACTTGTAAGAAAATCTAAGACCTTATTTAGAGGTGGACCATAGGGATTAACCTTCCATTCACAACACAATTTGAGCCAGATCTGGAGATAAGGTTGGTACTGCTTGGGGGAAGTATCTGCCCAGGAACACATGATGATTTCTGCAGCTTTGCTTGATACAATCTTCTGCAGGAAACAAGTCCTAATAATTTGCATGCTATTAGCCGCATTTTCCTTCGAAGAGGGTGTTGTTCCCCTGTCTGGGGTAGAAGTACTAAATTGTCTGATTGAGGAAGAACCAATGGGCAGGCAACATCAGCAGGTCGAGGAAAGTTGAGAACCATGCCTGTGTGTTCCAAAAGGGTTCTATCAGAACTCCTGTTGCCTTGCCCTCTTCTATCTTGTTCAGGCATCTAGGAATGAGACTGAAAGGCGGAAATGCATAGCAAAATTTGGTTTCCAACCGCGTCAGGTCTCCAAGCAACATACTCTTTCACTTTGTATAAAGGCTGATAGTTTCTAAAGAAACTGTTTGGGGCTGCGTCGGTGGGGGTAACGAAATAATTTGGATATATCCACAAAGTTGAAATGGTACAAAGTTGATATAATGCCACCGTAACGATTACAAAAGCTGACGTTTCGAGCGTTAGCCCTTCGTCGGACCGAAAAGAGGAATTTTGGGTTGTGTGTGCTTTTAAAGGCAGAAAATGGAGCTACGTTATTGGTGGGAACATGGCAACGAGAAAAACACGAATAAATTAGTGGAATGAAAAGCGTTCGTTGATACCTGTGGGATTTAGACTGCCGGTTTGAAAGATGAGCATTTGTTCAAGAGTTTTACGGCTTTCCGTGCTACCTAAGTGTAAGGAAAGACCGCCTATTGCCATATGTTGCTTAGAATGATTAGGTCACATCGAAACGAGTCTAGCGACTCGTTTCGATCTGTCCCTGGTTGTTTCTAGTGAGTAAAAAAATATAGGGGAAGTGGATATATGCATGTAAAACAGGCTGCATTATTAAAACTAAACACGCAGCATTATTTTTAATAATGCAGCTTGTTTCAAGTTTAATAATGTTGCGTGTTTCAATGATGCTGCGTGTCGATTTAGTACGTGTAAGATTACCCCTGGTTATTTCCCTGCTACCAAAAAAGGCCGCACCCCATTTTTCTCACACAGTTAGTTTGTATTAATTTTTCTCTCGACATTCGGTGATATAATGCAGACAGAAAACAATGGGTTTGGAGGACGATCAGTAATTATGATAAGATACTGCAGCTTGGTTATCTGACTAAATGCAAATATGGGTAGGATGAGCATCTCTACACAAAGATTACAACCCTAAAAAATTGCCTTCATTTCTAAGTAATTTATATGAAAGATTTGTTTTTCTGAGCTCCATCGGCCCCTTGTTTCTTTCCCATTAGGCACTGCACCCTATGCTAGAAGGGAAGCATCTGTTATAAGAGTTATAAGAGTTTCTAAAGCACAAGAGGTCTTTGTGCATGGTTCACATTACTTATCCACCGTAAAAGTTCTGATTTTGACTCCTCAGATAAGGTCATTTCTGCATCAAAATCCCTGTGGTTTTTTCTCAGGGCATTAGTTTTATTTACCTCTAGCTTTCTGTACTAAAGCTCCCCATATTGTACTGCTGGTAGGCTGGAAACTAGAAGCCCTAGAACTTGAGCCACACCCCTTATTGTGATGTGCTTTCTGTTTAGGATATTTTTGCAAGCTTCGTGCACTTTCGCAGCTCTAACCGCTGAGAGTCTTACGGACCTGGAAAGGCTATTGATTTTAAAGCGAAGGAGTTTTGTTTCATGTGTAGCTGTCAAAATTGATTTCTTAGGATGTACCCTGAATCCAAGTTTTGTAAACAAGTCAACTGTGTCATTAATATTTGCTGCACATTCACTGTAAGACTGGGCAATTAACGATGAGTCATCAATACGCCCCATACATGTATGACCCAACATTCTAAGATGGGCATAGATAGGTGTAAGTATTTTCGTATAGATTCTCGAGGCACAGGATAAGCCATTGGGCAGGCAAGTGAACTGATAATATGAACCCTACCTTGTAAACATTAAATATTTTGTATCCTCTGTTGCTATGGGGATAGAATAGTAGGCATTTTTCAAGTCGACAGATTCCATTAAGCATCCTGGTTGAATGAGCTTAATTGCGGTTTGAAAAGTGTCCATTTTAAAATGATGGTAGGACACAAAAGTACTTAAACCCTTCAGGTTTAGAATCAATCTGTGAGTGCCACCCTTTTTTGGACGAACAAACACATTTGAGAGGAAACTGTTTGGGGTATAGTTTGTTGCTTCTATAACCCCTTTTTTCCAGAAGTTTGCAAATTTCACTGCTAATAACCTCTTTATCTTTTTGGGAGAACTTCGGATATGTAGGAAGCAGAGTTTGTAAAGGAGGTTCGTCCTCAAACTCAATATTGTAGTGCTGAATGGCATTGAGAATCACAGGGTCTTGTGTAATCAACTTCCATTGAGGTAAACAATTTTTTACCTGACCTCCAAAGAAACCCAGAGTCTGGTCATTTGAAGCACTAAATGAAGCAATTGAGTTCAAACCTACCAGACTTGTTAGTTGTTCTTTAGGGTTTTCCTCTGCGACATTTTGGCTTAAGAGGTCGCAGGGCTGTACCCTAAAAGGGCTTCCTGTTGTTATTGTTGTTGTTGAAGCCTCTATTGGTATTGCAACGTGGGCGGTCATATGGCCTTTCGTTGTGACGTCTCGGTTCTGGCGCTTTCCTTTGTAGCTGCTTCCCTGCTTTACTTGGGTGTCAACTGGATTTTAGCGTTTTCTCACAGATTTTAACACAATCTACTCAAAAACATTGCTTTCGACTTCTTTGCAGATACTTTTTGCAAAACCATGTTTTGAGCCCTAGTTAAACGAGACGACCCAATTGACTCTCTGGCCAAATTTCGCAGGAAACATTGCGTCTCAAGCATATTTTAGTGTTTTCTTACAGATTTCAACACAATATATTAAAAAAAATAGTTTAGGCATGTTTGTAGATACTTTTTGCAAAACCGTCTTTCCAGCACGAGTTGCGCAGGACTTGACGCATTTCACTCTCTGGCCAAATTTCGCAGGAAACATCGTCTTTCAACCAAATTTAAGGGTTTCCTTATAGAATTCAATACAATCTGGTCAAAAAAATTGGTTTTGGCTTGTTTGCAGACACTTTTTGGAAAAGCGTGTTTTTAGCCCGAGTTAAGCAAGTCTTGGCCTATTTCACTCTCTGGCCAAATTTCGCTGGAAACATCGGGTCTCAACCAAATTCTAGCGTTTTCTTACAGATTTCAACACAATCTAGTGACAAAAAGCGGTTTTGGCTTGTTTGCAGATACTTTTTGCAAAACCGTGTTTGCAGCGCGAATTGAGCAAGACTCGTCCCATTTCACTCTCTGGCCAAATGTCGCAGGAAACATCATGTTTGAGTCCAACTTTAGTGTTTTCTTATAGATTTCGATACAGTCTGGTAAAAAAAAATGCATTTAGCTTGTTTCCAGATAGTTTTTCGAAAACCGTGTTTTCAGCCCGAGTTCAGTAAGACTTGTCACATTTCACTCTCTTGCCAAATTTTGCTACAAACCTCAAGCTTGAACTGGATTTTAGCTTTTTCTCACAGATTTCAACACAGTCTAATCGAAAAAATTGGTTTTGTCTTGTGTACAGATACTTTTCGCAAAATGAGGTTTTCAGGACGAGTTGAGAAGGACTTGGTTCATTTCACTCCCTGGCGAAATTTCACAGGAAACATTGGGTCTCAACCAAGTTTTCGCCTTTTCTTTCCGATTTCAGCACAATCCAGTAAAGAAATAAGGTGGTTTTGGCTTGCCTGCAGATAGTTTTGGTGAAACCGTGGTTTCAACGTTAGTTGAGCAAGACTTGACCCATTTCACTCGCTGGCAAAATTTTGCATGAAACATCGGGCATGACACCAATTTTATAGTTTTCTTGACTGACTTGCTGACCGACTAGAGACTGAGTGCCTTATTGACTGGTGACTGACTGGCTGACTGGCTGGTTGACTGACCGACTGACAGACTGAATGGTTGACTGACTCAGGGGTACTTGACTGGCTATCTGACTAGCTAACTGACTTGCTGACCGACCGGTGACTGAGTGGCTAATTGACTGGTGACTGACTGGCTGATTGACTAACCGGATGACGGAAGAGTCGACTAACTCAGTGCTACTTGCCTGGCTATGTGACTGGATAACTGACTTGCTCACCGACTGGTGACTGAGTGACTTTTTGGCTGGTGACTGACTGGCTCAGTGCCGGGTTCACTGACTGGCTGAGTGAACGGTTGAGTGACTCAGTGGTACATGACTGGTTCTCTGACTGGTTAGCTGACTTGCTGATCGACTGGTTACTGAGTGGCTCATTCACGAGTGACTGACTGGCTGACTGGCCGGTTGACTAACTGGCTGACTGAATGGTTGACTGACTCAGTTACACTTGACTGCCTATCTGACTGGTTAACTGACTTGCTGACCGGCTGGTGACTGAGTGGCTAATTGACTGGGGACTGACTGGCTGACTGCGTGGTTGACTTACTGGCTAAATGAAAGGTTGCCTAACTCAATGATACTTGACTGGCTATCTGACTGGTTGACTGAATTGGTGACTTACTCGTGACTTAGGGATTAATTGACTTCTCACTGGTGACTGACTTAGTTCTTTGTCCCCTTATTTTTGCAAAAAGCAGTAGAGGAAAACTCCGCCTTATAAATTCGTTGCAAAGGAACAGACTACTGAAAAGAAATGTCAGCTGCGGGAATTGTAGGAATGAAATGCGTCTCATTCTCCGTCTGCGCAATTGGGACGGATACATTTGGTACGTAATTTCAATTCCAATTTTAATTAGGATATATCAACAAAGTTGAAATGGTAAATTGGCCACCGTAATGATTACAAAAGCTGGCGTTTCGAGCGTTAGCCCTTCGTCGGAGCGAATAGAGGAATTGTGGGTTGTGTGTGCTTTTAGAAGCACACACAACCCACAATTCCTCTATTCGCTCCGACGAAGGGCTAACGCTCGAAACGCCAGCTTTTGTAATCATTACGGTGGCCAATTTACCATTTCAACTTTGTTGATATATCCAAATTATTTCGTTACTCCCACCGACGCAGCCCCAAACAGTTTCTTTCGAAACTATCAGCCTTTATTCATTTCCAATTTTAATTAATCTAACTACAGATTTTCCCTGCCGACCTGAGCTAAAATTCGATAGCTTTCAATTATTTCAGACCAGTTGGAGTGGACCCGGGATTTGCGATAACGGTTTGTAAACGGTTTTCGTAAACTCTTGGGAAGGGCTTCAAATTAAAAAACAACACCCTACTTCAGACCGAAATGGTGAAAATCTATACCCTTGGAACGGGACGTACCTATATAGCTTAAACTTAACTTTTCAACAGGAGATGTCACCGTTGTCGACGCTCTTCGTCAGTGAGAGTACGTTCGTATTTCTCTGGAAGCAAAATTTCAATCGCACGGCAGTTGCAATTTCTCTGCAAATGGGCGCACAAGAGTTCGTTACGAATGATGGAAATTGAAGGAAGGGCCTCACAGAAAGTTTTAGTCAAGTTCGCACGAAAGTGTCGGCAAGTTGCATGGGAAGCATTTTTGCGTCACCCGATCCCACAGTTAGGCAGACCAGGTGTGATCGTGCAGATCGACGAATCAAAGTTAAATCACAAGTCCAAGGTAAGAAAATAGGAAGTACAGGCCTTCGAGTAGTCATGAGTTAGGTGGGTTCGGACCCAAGAGGGTGTCCTTCGGCGAAAAATAGTATCTATTTTTAAAGTAAACTCCAACAAATTGTGTTGACATAATTATGTTTAACTTTTTCTGTTGACATCTGGCTGACCTCACTTGTCAGTGAAGGGTACGAACTAAAAATCGTACAGTGGAATACCGAATTTCGAACCATAAACGGACATTGCAATTTGTTCGAAAAATGGGGAGCTTCGAGAAAGCGGGAGTAAAATTACAGTGAAGTAAAGGCAAGGAAAAGGAAATTTTGTTTCCAAAAAAAGGGGATTTTCAGAAAATTGAGTATTCGAAAAATCTGCATTCCACTGTACAACGGTCGTAGTTTCTAAGAGAACGCAGGCGTTGCGAGTACATGCAGCACATGAACTCACGACTGGAACGTTTGTCAGAGTGTAGGAAAATGTGAAATGTACGCACTGGCTGACCTTAGTTGTTTCCATCCTCTCATTACAGAACCAAACTAAGGCATTTAATCTTATGCTAAAGATTTTTGGGAGCGCTTCGTATCACCTCCGCCCCCTCCCATCTTTAATGTACCGAATTTTCAATGATTCTTTTCATAATATTTTAATTAATGCAGCTGTAATTGTTATTCCTTTGCAGTTTCACAGAGGGTGTCGGCCTCGAAGAGACAGATGGGTACTGGGGTTGTTTGACACACGGTATGCTCCAGCCCGACCATACCTACAGCTCGTAAGGCGACCCAATGCGGCGACTCTTTTGCGTATTATTCAACGGAAGGTTCAACCTGGCTCCATAGTGCACTCAGACCAGTGGGCGGCCTATCGGCAACTCCAGAGAAGACTCGGTTTACAACACGGGGCGGTGAATCATTCGCTACATTTTGTTGATCCAGTAACCGGAGTCCATACAAAGAATGCTGAAAGCAACTGGTGTACGCCAAAGGAAAAATTTAAGAAAATGAAGGGAAACACAAATCCTGACTTTCTCCTTGAATACCTACAGGAATTCACGTGGCGAAGGTGGTATAGTGAGCCTCACCCAAATGGATGCTTTCGAAGGCTGCTCGATGACATTGTTGAACAGTATCCCCTTTAAGGGAATCAGTCAAAACCATTGTATTCGTACGGGACCCAACACACAGCAAAAAATAAGTCGTCTCTTTCTGCTACCATCATCCCCCACCCTCAAAGTAGGCTTGGTTCCATATCCCCACACCGGAGTAAAGTGTATTGTTTTACAAGCTGACGCTTGACCGATATTCCACCGACACGTGACCGATATTCCACCGAGACGCGACACTCCATCTGTCGGTCGACAGTCGGTCGACATATCGACCGACATGTCGACCGACTATCTTCCGACTATCGACCGACTATCGACCGACTATCGACCGACTATCGACCGACCTATCGACCGACCTATCGACCGACTATCGACCGACTATCGACCGACTGTCGACCGACATATCGACCGATATGTTGGTCGACATGTCGGTCGCCATGTCGGTCGACGTGTCAGTCGCCATGTCGGTCGCCATGTCGGTCGACATGTCGGCCGACACTACCTATAGTAAAATTGATCCAAAGATCCACCTAACGGCATTGTTTTTATCGCGTAAATTTGAAACCGTTGATTGAGTGAAAAACCCAATTGCTTCCTTTCATTTGAAATGTTGAAAAATCTTCCAAGACTTTATGAGACTGTTAACTCGGCTAAAGTGCTCGGCGTTACCACAAGAGATGATTTCAAATGGAACGATCACATCTTTAATGTAACTTCAAAGGCTGCCAAAAGATTGTGCCTCCTGAGTCAACTCAAACGTGCTGGTATCTGTGGGAGTGATCTTGTTTTATTTTACTGTAGTACCATAAGATCGGTTTTAGAATACGCATGTCAAGTATTTCACTCCAGCCTTCCGTTCTATTTATCCGAAGAGCTGAAACGTATTCAGAGGCGCGCCTTGCGCATTATCTTTCCTTATGCAAGCTACAACAGCGCGCTCAAAGAGGCAGGCACCTCCTCTCTTTACGACAGGAGAGCATCTCTATCGTTTGATCTTTTCAATGACATTGTTCTTGACATTAATCACAAGCTCGCAGGTCTGCTCCCACCTAAAGCTGAGCACCACAGGCAACTGCGCAGCAATAGGAAGTTTAACGTGCCAGTGTGCAAGACTGATCGTCTTAAAAAATCTTTTGTTGTCAGCCATAGCCTAAGGATGTAAATATATATGTTTAAGTATGTATATTTTCTTAACACAAGATCATCCTAAGTGAAACGTTTTTATTAGATTTGTATATTTTTATTATTAAAATTTTCAAACTATTTTAACTATGAATTTTGTTTCCTGTATATTATATACGTAATTCAGTCTTCGGACTGCGAGGTGTTTCTTTTTAATAAACGATTTATCTATCTATCTGAATCATCATTTCATAGAACACCTCAAGATTGGTTGCTTCAAAATTTTCTTCAGTGTTGGAAGAAAACGATGGATTCAAGTGTTCAATCTCACCGGTGTTGTGGTCTGTTTTCATCATTTGACATTTCAAGACAAACTTGAATCTGATCTGACGACGCTTTTCCAAGAATGTCAGCAACGTTTGCTCAATAGCTGAAAGAAACTCAATCGGGTCATAACCCACTACTTGTTCACGACCGATTGTGTACTCAACAGAAAACTTTTTCAACGCTGACTTGCCTTCAATCAATTCAAATCGATTCTGTTCTTTTTGATGAAGCTGCTTTGGATTAATTTATTCAATTCAGTCTCAGAAGAATTCCTCTTCGCTGTCAAATCTCTCTTGACTTTATTATATTTTCCTCTGCGCGAGTTGTGTGACTTTTTGTTCAATTTTTGTATTTTTTTCTTTAGACGTTTGACTTGCCTCTCTTTCATCTGCTTTTCATCGACTCGTGCGTGAAAGGGAGCTTTTGAAAATTCAAAATTTTTATTCTCTCGCTTTTCTCGGCGAGATTGCTTTGGTTTTGCTTGGTAGGGTTGAATAATCGGTTGTTTTCTGACAACCACTGGAGATGGTGGTTTCATCGGAAGTTCTTCATCGATAAAAGTGATAACTGGTTTACTCTTTGAATGTTTCTGAAAGAAGTTGATGAGTTCAGATTTTCTCAACTTCCAGAATCTTTTCAGATTTTTTTCTTTTGCGATTTGACGAAGTTGAGCAACAGTTTTTTTGTCCATTCTGCTTTGTCTGATTTTTTTCATTTCTTTAAGACATTTTTTAACCTTTTTTCAATTTTTCAAAGACAGATTTTTGTGACCCGTCACAGGTCACAAAAAACACAAATCAAACACTCTCCATTTCTCTCTTTTGGATCAAACTTTCAATTTCTTCTTTGATCATTTCGATCGATTGTTCAGCACTCAAAATAAGAGTGTATAAGTCGTCCATTCTTTTCGAATATATTTTGTATTCTCTGATTGAAGGGTGATACCTTTTGACTTGACTTTTGAAATAATCCAGTCTTTGGTGATGAATTTTTTCAACATTGACCAACTGATCATTCAGAACATTAAGATTTTCGGAACTCATTTTTGTTTCTGATTTTTCATTTTTTTAAGACATTTTTTTAACCTTCATCGGAAGATTGTTTAACTGGACTTTCTCTCTTTGTGGTCTGAAAGATTCGAATTTTATCTCGTATTTTTTTCCATCAATATAAATCGAGTTTCTTGTTTCTTCGTTTTTTGAAGCCAATTTCCATCCGAATCTCCCTGGGTTTACATTGAAGAAACTGGTTGTAGCACTTATAGATGGAAAAACAAATTCGTCTTCGTCTGAGTCAACAAGACGCATGTGACCTTTCTTCTCAAACCATTGAACCGTCCACAAGGTTGTAACTCAACAGGTGGTGCATTTTTTATCAAATCAATCAAATCTTTTTTGGTCAGCTTTAAATATCCTCGGAGTTTCATCTCTTTTGCTTTTTCCAACGATTCGTATTTTGATAATTTTTCAAGTTCAACCATTTTATTGACCACCAATATTTTTAAGATGTTTTTTGCGTTGTGAGTTCTTTCAAATCTTTCAGATCAACCCATGAATTGAATTTTTCTGGATAACCACTCCATTTCACAAGCGCTTTACCTTTACTCCGTCGAATCACTTTTTCAATACGGAATACATCTTGAACTGCTTTCAACATTTCTTGTTCATAAAAGGAACCCTTGATCTCTTCACCACTCAAATCTTTCAACTTATAGGTGATCGGGTCTGTATATTGAATCTTATCAACGACGAAAATCTCTTCTGTCCAATTCGGAGTGTATCTTTTGTCAAAGACTTTTCTATTGTATTTCGAGATACGAACGTGATCACCAATTTCAAATTTCGGTGTGGCCATGTGTGGCACACTCTCACAATAAAGTTTCAAATAAACGTCGCTCTCATTCTTTTTCTTTGACGCTTCAACAGGTGTCATGCCAATACTTCTGTGTTTTGTATTGTTGTACTTTTCAACAATCTTCGGCAGAATATCAAGGTACTCCGTGTTGTTTTGAATTGTGAATTGTTTCCACATTTTTGTTTTGATCGTTCGATTCCATCTTTCACAAACAGATGAGTTTTCTTCATTTTCAGTCGAGTAGATTTCAACACCTTTTGACTTCATCAAATTTTTCACGTCTTTGTTGTAATATTTAGAACCCTTGTCAACCCATAAAAACTTTGGTTTCCGTCTTTCAGAAAATATTTTTTAAATCCTTCAGCCACACTCTCTCCCTTTTTATTTTTCAACGGCACAATCCATCCATATTTGCTGAACACATCCAAAACCATGAGCAGATACCGATAACCCTTATTCCACTTGCTGAATTTCTGCATTTCAACGAGATCAGAACAACATATGTCGTCGATGTGGTTCTGTGTATTTATGACCTGGAAGAGTCCATCCACTTCGAGGTCTTGGTAATTTACCAATCATTTTGCGAATGTCGATTCCATAACCGGTGTAAAGCGGATTTGTTGGGTCATTAACCCCACCAGGAGCATACATTTCCATCGGCTACCACTGTGAATAATCAATGGGTGCTATTGTCCCTCCACTTAACTTTTTACTCAAAACATTTGCAAAACTATCAAGAACCTGGTCAAGATATTTACTTGCTGTCTGTTTGATTTTGTTCTTGACAAAGTGTGATTTGACAGCTTTAGCAGCACCTTGACGAGCAAGATAAACCCCACTGTTTGCTAATCCTTTCAAAGCCGCTTCACCAATTGAATGGCTATTTCCTACATCAAATAATGCTCCTCCATCTTTTATTTGTGAGCTTTTTTTTTACCACTATCGCTACCACCGGTTTCTTTCTCAAACTTTGACTTTGTAGTGCCACACTCAGAACATTTGCATTTTATCATCAATGGTCCATTCTTTGCACGTTCATATCTTTCACTTCCGCTGACACACTCAGTTTGTTTTTTCTGTTTCACACAATACGATTCCATTTTACTATTATAGTTTATATTTTTTCATCGAAATTTTTCTTAACCGTTTTCTTCTCTTTGTCAAGGAATAAAAATTCATATGGTCCAAGTTTTAAAAATAAATTTGGGTCGATCATGTTATGTTTACCAATAAGATTACAATGGTTCTTTGTTGGAGGAGTGTAAAGTATCATATGTGAGCAGTTCAACCTGATTTTTTGTGGTGTGTCATAATACGACTGAGTCTGATAGATCGGTGAAATTTGGTGATGTCGCCCATCGGTAAAATGGTTTGCAATCTTAGATTGTATTTTTGCGGGTGCATTGACGAGATCGTCAAAGATGACAACCTTTCTATTTCCCGTCGGATACTCTGATGTATTCATGATATCATCCGGCTCCATAATTTCTAATATGTCGTAGCCGACTTTCTGTGAAATATTATCCATAAACTTTTCTAAATCCTGTATTTTATCTTGGTGAGGGTTGGGTGTATACAGATATATTTTATCGTAGACAACCAAAGGCAGTATCAACATATTCATAACAGTGTTTGTCTTTCCACTCCCACTCGCCCCTGCTGTAAGCATTCTGTAGTCTTTGTTCAAAAAATCATTCAATCTTCGTTTAGGTTTTTCATTCACATGAGTATGAAAATTGATAAATTTCACCATTTATTATTATCTTTCATTTTATTCACCTCGAGAAAAGCTAAAAAGCTAAAAAGCTAGAAAGCTAGGAAGCTAGGAAGCTAAAAAGCTAGGAAGCCAAAAAGCTGAAAAGCTAAAAAGCTAAAAAGCTAGGAAGCTAAAAAATTACTTTAAGAAAATGAAAATCTAGATAAACACCATGCAACTTACAAGTCTTGAAAATCTCAACAAAGAAACTATAATTTTCCACGAAGCAGTGGTTAACCAACATAATCACGAAAGGATTAAACTCGAGGTGAAACAATCCACTGATGGTAAACCTGGTCCTTTAGTGATTGAAACCCCTTTTCTCTTCAGCTTCGGTGTACAAGAGAGAATGGATGGTGAAAAAAACGCTGTTGAAGGTTACTCTCTTCCTGTTTGTTTGTGGGGAACTGAAGGTGAACCAACACCAGAACAGCGAAGCTTTTATGATGGTTTAACACGTTTGCAAAATATCTGTCACGAATATCTCGAAGAAAATTTTGAAGCTGATGTGTCAGAAGCTTTAAGTAATATTCTGCATGAGAAAGAATCGAAATCTCCAATTCTATATGCCAACCTGATTTACTCCAAAAAGGTGAAAAAGATCGTTTCGCTTTTTAGATCAAAGGGTAACCCAAATGACAATCCGTTTGATTACATCAACCAATATTGCAAAGTGAGAATGGCATTGATTATTAAATCAATTTACATAAGCGATACTAGCGTCTCAATTCAAATAAAAGTGAATGTCGGAAACATGGAGACGCCCTCACGCGAGAACAATTTCTTTACCTGTGAAACCAGATATTTCGTTTTGTTTGTACAGTGACAGTTGATTGATTAAATTAGTGATTCTCATATTACCTAAATATAAAGAGGCGATTACACATTAGACACACAATAAACGAGTTGGAAATTACGCCTACGCTTGGTTTATGATATGGCGCCCAACGTGGGGCATTGATACCCTGAGAAACAAGACACGAAATGGCCGAAAAACTACCACGAACTCGCGCCAAACGAGGTGGAAATCGGACTGTTATGACAAAACTAATGAATGAAGCGGATGGTCTTCTCAAGGCTGAAACGAGTGACAAGAAACGCCTGAAGGCTATTGCTGCTTCTCTAGACGAAAAGTTAAATTTGGTAAAAACACTCGACGAAGAAATCATAGAGAATTGCGCGGTGGAAGAGGTCGAAGCCGAAATAGAAGAATCGGATGAAATCAATTCACGAGTAATTGATCTATTGCTAGTCATAAATGAAGCGACTGTTTCAATGGATAACAATGACGGACTTTCGGTTGTCCCAACAACGAATATCGACGATACTAAGCCCCCTGGTTCTCAACAATCGATTACGCTTTCTGGATCAAGTGGAACTTCGACTTTGGCTTCTAAAAATAATGTTCAACTCCAATCGCCCGGGACTGCAGCTTATGGTGGATTTCATTCTTTTGACGTCGCTTCAACTTCCCACGCTGAGAACATGCAATCATCAGGAAATCCAGGTATGGGTTCTCATTCACATACTAACTTTGGCATGAACGCTAATTCAGTGGCTTATCAGCCTAGAGCGAAATTACCTAAACTAGTGTTACCGAAATTTAGAGGAGAAATTACGCAATGGCAAGGTTTCTGGGACACAGGCAGCCCAAGCTCACTACGAGAAAAGCGGACGTGACTCTTACCGTGTTGCGTAACGTTTTATATTTATAAAGGTTTGTATGGGATGTTATCGGTTTGCCTTAAAAGAGAGAAAAAAATGTCTTGTTTTGAAATAAAATGGGCTCACCTTATTGCCTTGTTGTTTTCTTTGTTGATTCCGAACGTCTCAGGCCATTTTGAAGCGTTTTCGGCGAGTTAGCGCTATGTTGGTGTTCAACTGCTAAAAGAAAGAAAAGGCCGGAAACCTATTTTAGAAGCGTCCGTCGCCCGAAGCGAATAATTCCGCCAAAAAATTTCCACCAGTCTCGATTCTTCCAGAAAATCAAAGCAGAGATGTTGCAGTTCCATTTTCCATTCACTCGATTCACAATTCCTCCCCCAGATCTTTCACTAGCGATACTTTTATCTCCAGATCGATAGGCTTTCCCATTTCGAATTTGGCTGCTTGAAACGATCACTGTCCGTTCGCCGATCGCACAGTATGTTGGGTAACAAAAATAAGCCCGGCGAGGGTAGCCAGCGGCCTGCAGTCCAAAAACAAACCCGTTAGCTCCCCTGGTCCCCTCGAGAGGTTTTGTCAAGACCGCATTGTCTTGATCGACCAATCAACATCGAATGGAAATGTGTTTACTAATTTAAATTTTACTTTGCTTTGATGACATTGCTGTTTTGATCGTTGCTTTGATCTCGAATACAGACTCGTGAATACAGGATGGATCGTCATTGTTGATCTCATCCTCGAATTCGAATTCGCCGAAGTCATTATTTTTTTTGTTCCTGTTCTTTTTAACGTGATGACTTCATCGCTGGCATGGAAGGCATGGTAAGCTTTTAAAAATATAACTAACTAGGAAGACTAACTACGATACGTTCGAATTCTATCACGGATACAATAAAATATTAAGAATACATGTACAATATGAACATATTTTGTTGTAGGTTGCTGCGGAACTTTGAACACTGTGAGGGAGGTCTCTTACTAGTCAACGACATATTTTCTGATGCAGAGCAAGTGAAAGAAAAATTTTCCCGCCCTCCTAACGGGTTTGTTTTTGGACTGCAGGCCGCTGGCTACCCTCGCCGGGCTTATTTTTGTTACCCAACATACTGTGCGATCGGCGAACGGACAGTGATCGTTTCAAGCAGCCAAATTCGAAGTGGGAAAGCCTATCGATCTGGAGATAAAAGTATCGCTAGTGAAAGATCTGGGGGAGGAATTGTGAATCGAGTGAATGGAAAATGGAACTGCAACATCTCTGCTTTGATTTTCTGGAGGAATCGAGTCTGGTGGAAATTTTTTGGCGGAATTATTCGCTTCGGGCGACGGACGCTTCTAAAATAGGTTTCCGGCCTTGTCTTTCTTTTTAGCAGTTGAACACCAACATAGCGTTAACTCGCCGAAAACGCTTCAAAATGGCCTGAGACGTTCGGAATCAACAAAGAAAACAACAAGGCAATAAGGTGAGCCCATTTTATTTCAAAACAAGACATTTTTTTCTCTCTTTTAAGGCAAACCGATAACATCCCATACAAACCTTTATAAATATAAAACGTTACGCAACACGGTAAGAGTCACGTCCGCTTTTCTCGTAGTGAGCTTGGGCTGCCTGTGATCCTCATTTGAGTTTAATCAACAAATTTAATCACTTGCATTCACTGTTGGAGGGACAGGCAGCGAGAGCGATTCAAGGGCTAACTAGAACTGAGGCCAACTACAAGTCTACCATCGAGATATTACACAAACGCTTCGGCAGAGTGCAGAACATAATATCGACGCATATGGACGAAATGCTTAAAATTGCAGCATGTACTAGCGATAAAGCGTCCCAACTTCGTCTCGTTTATGACAAAATCAGCATTAACATAAGAGGTTTGGAATCGTTGGGTGTAAGTTCTCACCAGTATGGGAGTTTATTGATTCCTGTGATCATGTTAAAGCTACCTCATGAAATTAGAATTCAAGTAGCTAGAAATACCGCGAGGGAGGTGTGGGAGATGTCCGACCTGTTAGAAGTGATCCGTCAGGAAGTTGGGGCACGCGAAATTAGTGAAGGTGTGAAGACCAACGTGAGCCTTGAGAAACTCCACCCTAATCATCATAAAACGCCGACCATGAATGCGCTTTTGTCTCAAGATGGCAAACGATTTTCGTCTTCGAGAAATCAAATTGAATGCGTCTATTGTGGTGGATTACATTACTCTGCTTCCTGTGAAAATGTGAGTGACTCTCATGCTCGTTTCGAAATCCTGAGAAAGTGTCGAAGATGTTTCGTTTGTTTGAAACCTGATCACCATGGTGGCTCATGCAAAAGGAACTGTCAACGATGTCAGGGCCATCATCATCAGTCGATTTGCCGAAACTTTGTGCCAAAGAACCCCGATTACAGCTCCGATACGTCTGGTTTGAACGATCAGAATTCGAGGGAAGGGCAAAAGTCGACTCTTGTGAGAACCAATTACGATTGAAATAGACCACGCAACAAACCCTGAAAAAGGAAAGGAAACTCCATCCTTGGGGAGCACTGTAACCGCAACGTCGACCGCGAGGGCCAAGGGGAGCATTTTGTTACAAACTGCTACCGCGATAGTAACAAACGAAGACCGATCCAAGTCCATTCCCGTACGAATTTTGTTTGACAATGGCAGCCAACGTTCATACGTCACCGACCACATCAAAGCGAAGCTGGGTTTAACTGCAACGTCCACTGAGACCCTTCACCTTAACACCTTTGGTGAAAACGCTTATCGTAAACAAAAATGTCAAGTTGTTACTTTCCCACTAAGAAGCAATAAAGATGAGTACTTGGAGATTTCAGCGCTTAATTTTCCAGTCATTTGTTCGCCACATCCTAAGACAATAGACGTCACAAAATATCCACATTTGATAGATTTAGATCTAGCAGACCGTTCTGCGATCGACCTAGACTATATTGACATTCTCAATGGCTCAGATTATTACTGCGACATTGTAACGGGAGAATCAATCCGCGGTGAATTTGTTCCCACAGCCATCAACAGCAAGTTTGGTTGGCTTCTGTCAGGTCCTGCCGAAGAGCAACATGTCCATGAAATTTCCAATGTCGTCTCGAATCTTATCATCTCTGGTAAACCATTGTAAAACGAAACGAATGAAGCTGACGAGATCACGAATATGCTGAAAATGTTCTGGGAAACCGAAAGCATCGGAATCACAGACGACATCGAATTCGCAACTCATATGCTACTTAAAGCTAAGCGAAACGAAGAAATCTCTTTTATTGGTCGTCGTTACGAAGTGGTTCTCCCATGGAAGGAAGACTGCTTGCCATGTACAAACAATTATCGAATGTGTGAAACGCGTCTGCGATCTTTGCATCATAATTTAAAAAACGAGCCGATTTTACTTCACGAATATGACAAGATTATACAAGAGCAAACGCGAACGGAAATCGTCGAAAAGGTGCCAAATTTGAACAATACGAACGAGCTCAATACAAAGAGGGTTTATTATTCACCTCACCATGCTGTTGTGCGAAAGGATAGAGAAACGAGAAAGGCTCGCATCGTTTATGATGATCAGCCAAGAATTCTAAACAAGAACGCTCTCTGAACGATTGTTTAGAAGTTGGAGACAATTATATTCCCCATGTCTTCCACATGTTAACTAAGTTTCGCTGGAATGCCATCGGGCTTACTGCAGATATTGAGAAAGCATTTTTGATGGTGGGCATCAAACAAGAAGATCGAGACATGCTCCGATTTCTATGGTTCGAAGATCCGTTCGCGAAGAAACCAGAGATCGACTTGTCTTTGGTCTACGCCCTTCGCCTTCAATCCTGGGAGCCACAATAAAGCATAATTTGCGTTTGTACAAGCAAAGCGAACCGGAGATGGCGGAAATGTTAGGAAAGTCTTTGTACGTTGACGACTTCATTACCGGATCAGAAACTGACGAGGAGGCTCTCGTCATCTACAAGAAATCAAAGCAAATCATGGCCGAGGGCGGATTCAACCTTAGAAAATGGAATTCAAACTCGCGCACCCTGTTGAGAGCGATCGAGAGTGTTGAAAAATCAAGCGAAGCCAAATCGAATCAAGATATTACGACAAAGGACGACGAGTCATACGCCAAATTATCGACTACACCTAGTAGCTCTGAAGTGAAGAACGACACGATTGTCAAGGCTCTAGGACTTGATTGGGACACTGCGTCTGATGAGTTTTTCTTCCATCTCACAGAATTGCACAAATATGGCAGTTCACTTCCGGCAACAAACTTTCAGTTCTGAAACTGACGGCCAAGATATTCGATCCCATTGGATTTCTGACACCTTTCACCGTTGCAATGAAAATCTTGTTTCAAGAACTTTGCCTAGACAAAATCGACTGGGATAGCGATTTAAAGGGAACTTTGCTCATCACTTGGAACACGCTACTTGAAGAATTGAAATGCCTCAGCAATGTACGAATTCCGCGTTGTTATTTTCAGTCACGACCTGTATAAATAAAGCTTCATGATTTCAGCGACGCCTCTCATCGTGCGTATGCAGCAGTTATTTTCATGCATTCACTCTATCAAGACGGACGAGTTGACGTTCGTTTGGTTGCCTCAAAATCACGAGTAGCGCCGTTGAAGAAACAGTCTATTCCGTGGCTGGAATTACTAGGAGCAGTTCTCCTCGCACAACTTGTTCACAAATTCAATTCTAACGAAAAAACAATTGAAAACAATCAATTGGACCGACTCGATGACTGCCTTGTGCTGGATCAAAAACAAGCAAGTATGGAAACAGTACGTCAAGCATCGTGTGGAAGAAATTCGAAAATTGACCTCCAAGGATGAGTGGAGACATTGCCCGGGCGAATTGAATCCTGCAGATATACCTTCTCGTGGTTTCTCCGCTAAGGAACTTTCCACAGATACGACTTGGTGCTATGGCGCAGCATTCCTTTACCAACCAAAATCTGAATGGCCCGTTAACCGATCGACACAATCCGAAGATAAGGTTGCTCTTGAAGAAGCTGTAAAGAATTTACCATCTGTCACGCATTCACTTGTGAATAATTCAGACGACACTCCAGAGAGGAGAATCAATCAGATAATCGACATAAGGCGCTTTCACAACTTAACAAGTCTGCTCCGTGTAACGGCCCTGGTTATCAAGTTTGCAAGGAAGTTCAAGAATCGAGTTCGAAAGAGAGTACCGAAGAAGAAGTGAGTTTAAAAGCCACCGATCTAAAGGAAGCCGAGCATTTCTGGATCAAGTCAGTGCAAGCATCGTCGTTCACCAAGGAAATTGAATTCCTTCAGCGCGAAGATCACAAGTCGACCCCGCCAACGTATGTCACACAGTTTGGCTTATACCTACAAGAAGGCGTTGTGAGATGTAAGGGGCGATTGAACAATTCAACATTACCTGAAAATTCAAGGAAACCTATCCTATTACCAGCAAGCCATGAATTTGTTCAGCTACTGATAAAGCAGTCACACGAGTCTACCCAACACAGTGGAATACGAGATACTCTGACAACATTAAGGGAACGGTTCTGGGTGCTTCGTGGACGAGAAGCCGTGAAGAAATTTATTACAAAATGTATACCATGTCGCAAATTCGAAGGCATGCCTTACAGCTCTCTGCCGCCTAACGATCTGCCTGACAAAAGAGTATCCCAAGATTCTCCGTCTACGCATGTTGGTCTCGACCTTGTTGGGCCACTGTTCATCGAAACCAAGAGTCCTGAAGTTCAACGCAACGAATCGAAGGTCTACATATGTTTGTTTACATGCGCGTCAACAAGAGCTGTACACTTAGAAATATGTAGAAGCCTTAGCGTTCAAGACTTTCTGCTAGCCTTCTGACGGTTTGCCAGCCGAAGAGGTCTACCTGCGACTCTTACATCGGATAATGCCAAAACATTCAAGTCTTCGTGCAAAGAAGTACGCAAGATTGCACGATCAGACGAAGTTTGGCGATACCTAGTAAACCAAAGAATTTCCTGGCATTTCATTATTGAAAGGGCCCCGTGGTGGGGAGGTTTTTGGGAAAGATTGGTTCGCAGTATTAAAAGACCTCTCAAAAAAGTCCTTGGTCGTTCGACTCTCAATTTCGAAGAACTCCGAACTGTGCTAGTGGAAATCGAGTCAGTAATCAATACAAGACCCATTACATACATGTACGACGACGCAGATTCAATTTCTTACCCTTTGACACCTTCGGATCTTATCTATGGTCGCCGGATCAGCTTAACGCCAAACAGCTCACATTACGAGGTCATTAGTACCTACAGGTCATTGACAAGAAGAGCTCGACATCACAAGAGTTTACTTCAGCAGTCAACTAAGCAATGGAGAAGAGAGTATCTTACTAGTTTACGAGAGCAGTCGAGCGTTGGAAACAAGGGAAATGGTGCTCGAGAAATATCGATCGGAGATATCGTGTTGCTGAAGAACGATTCGACGACAAGATGTTATTGGTAACTGGCGAAGTAGAAGAACTTATTCCTGGAACCGATGGAAGGGTTCGTGCTGCTGTCGTCAAGACAACAAGCAGAGATAAACGTCCTGTTTATCTTCGAAGAGTAGTGCAACATTTGATTCCAATTGAAGTAAAGGCGATCAATGAAGTCACACATTCAACGCAACCTACTATTGTTCAACCAGATAATCAAGTTATGCGAGATAACATTGCGAGACCTCGACGCACCGCAGCGGTTGTTGGAGAAATCAGCAGACAATTGAACAGTTCGTGAATAATTGAACATTGATATATTTTCATTTCGTGAATTTTGAAAGTTTCTCACGCAGTGAATAAACTTTGGGGAGTGTCGGAAACATGGAGACGCCCCCACGCCAGAACAATTTCTTTACCTGTGAAACCAGATATTTCGTTTTGTTTGTACAGTGACAGTTGATTGATTAAGTTAATGATTCTCATATTACCTATATATAAAGAAGCGATTACACATTAGACACACAATAAACGAGTTGGAATTACGCCTACGTTTGGTTCATTGTAGTGAATGATGTTTATGTCAAACCCCTAAAACCCAGAGAAGCATTAGTCACAGTTGAGGAAAGCGAGGATGAAGGAGAAGAATAAATTCTATTCGACAGTCGTTTTCTTTTCATGAACCGTGAAAAGAAAAAATCGTTTGCAAGTGCTTTTGGTTATTTCAACGTGAAAGACAATGTTCAAGTTTGACCTTGATCGAACTTTTCCTTGTATTGTTTTTCCACGTGAGTGCTAATGGTTGGACAAAGGTCAATTATTGTATCATAGATTATTTTTATCTCGTTGACAAAAGCATCGTGTTCGAATTTTTTTTCCTCTCAAGCAAGATCGAAGGTCAGTCAATACTTTCTGGTATGTTGTGAAAGCGTATTTGCACATTTCGATTTTTCGGTTCAAGTTTTTGTGTTCGGTGAATGTTTTCAAAATCAATGTGTTATACCTGTTATATGTGTTAACCTGTTATAACACTGAGAGGAATTGGGTTGAGTGTTATTCCACCCACAATTGTACCGGCCACAATTAGTGCTGAACTACCCAGCTTGAAAAATAAATTTATCCGTTTGAGACGAAAGAAAGTCTTTCTGAAACACCAATATTTCTTTTGATAAAATTTGTAAAGGTCTTTGATCTCTGAAATGGTTTCTTTATCAAGCGAAGTGTCTAAATGATTAAATCCAAAAATACTTCGTTTTCTCTTGATTTTCATTTTATTAAGTGTTCGCATAATAAAATCTTGATTTTTGTTCAATCTTGTTTCACTATCATCAAATAACTGTAATTCAAACCGTCGAGAAGAACAGAACCGCTATTATTATATGCCTCTATAGTGAGCGATGTGTTGGCTTGGAGATACAACATGACGGAAACAGTGTTTGTTTCCCAAGAATCGTGTGTGTTGGGTAATTGAACAATTATTCCGTTTGTTGTGTTCACAAAATGCTTGTTCAAGATAAACTTGAGACGTGACAAATGCTTAGACTGATACCATCTATAAATGTGAATTAGTACAGACCGGTGGTTGTGATTATTACATTATTACATTATTACATTTGTTGTATGATCCGATGCTCCATTGATATAAAATTTTACTCTAGAACTATTGTCATGAGCAAGACTGCCTCAATACCAAATCTTTTTGTCGCATTCGTTACCGCTGTTTTAGTTGCTCTTGCATTGATTTTCGTTTGTAAAGATGTTTTGATATCATCGACATATTTCTTTGTCGTCGGGTTTCTAGTTTCCTGTGGATCATTCGTCAAAATCGTTTGTGGATAAATGTGCATTTCGCTGTCATAAAACGAATACCATCTGTCCCAAACATCCTCAGGTAAACTGTTGTGATATCCCTTGCTGCCGTAAACCACAACCCAAATTGGTAGTTTCAGATCATATTTTGAAATGTTTCGTTTGAATTTCATTACAATGTCAAACATAAGATAATTTGGTGTTGTGTTGCTCCATTTAGTCATGTGTGTGAGGCTTACTATATGATTTGAAAATCGATTGCTGCGCAGCCTTGAAATTATCTCAACAGAGCTCGTGGCAGATAGAGTTACTGAATTGGGATCAACTTTTTTGGATTCCCACCACATTTCAAACACGACTGTGTATTCTGATTTTGCTGCGCTGTACATGTCTACTTGAATAATAACCTTTTGATGAATCAAGATTAAGTTCAAATGGTTTCACCTTCTTATAGAATTTATGAAAGTCTTTGTTTGACATTGATTTACCAGTGATATTATCTTCATCACTAAATTCATTGCCAATAATACCATTCATAACATAATCGAGATCGTTGTTCAAATAAGTGATAATGCTGTGAGAAAGATGGTTGTTGATATGTTTTTCAAGGTTCGTTTTGGTCTTTTGTAATTCACCGTCGACATATGTTTTGTTGCAGAAGTCTGTACTGGCTGATGGCGCTGCTGAGTTGACTGCTTTTTGATTACCAAGATCAAGGTTTGCAATCATGGACTGGCTTCCATCCAAAAGCATCACCGCGCTAGTATTAGGCTTATTTGCTATCTCTGTGTTGAATGTGGTTTTTTCAAGTTTTGCACTCAATCCACTTATCATTACGTCCGCATCAGCCTTTTCAAGTTTTGCACTCAATCCATTTATCATTACGTCCGCATCAGCCTTCTTTTTGAGTTCAGCATTTAACTTATTCGAATTAACAACAGCCGTACCGTTTAATGGTTGATCTGAGATACTTGTTATTTGTCTTTTCCCTCCATGTAAACTTGTAAAATTCAAGACCTTTTCAATATTTCTACCTTTTGTTCTATCGAGATAATTACTCAGATCATCACTTCCAACATCATGTTTCTTGGCTAATTCGCTGTCGATATATGTTTTGTTACAAAGATCAGTGCCAGCTGTAGGTGCTGCTGAGTTGATTGCCTTGAAATTATTGAGATCAAAGTTACCAGTCATTGCTTGACTTCCATCACGCAAAACAATAAGACTTGTATTTGGTTTGGTGGCAACTTGATTGTCAACGTATTTTTCATTCGCTGCATTATCCTCAGCTATTGGTGTACCAAGATTAATGATCTGTCTGTCTCTATTTGGAAGATGACCGTTGAAAGATATAGTGCCATCGATTGTATTATCATTTCGCTTGTTGAAGTAATCGTTTAAATAGCTTGTCAGCCTTTTTCCTCAACTCTGTGGTAAAAGTGGATGTATCAACTTTGCTTGATAATTCAGAATTGAGTTTTTGTAGATTTACCACATCTTTGTTGTTTGTTGGATCAGCTACATTGATAGTTTTGTTGTCTTGCATGTTGAGCGCACCTGTCATTGGTCGTCGCCCATCTGTATGAACGTGACTGTCAGTGTAAGCTTTTGTACAAGAATCCTGTGGATCAGTCGGTTCTTTCAAATTCTTTAGTTGTTTATTTTCAATGTCGAAATTTCCATCAAAAGTTTTTTTGAATCCTTCACCTGGTGGACCCGGCGGACCTGGTGCACCTGACGATGTAGTTCCCGTTTTGTATTTATTATGGTAACCATCAGAAAAGCCCATTTTACTCGTGTTTTTTATTACGTTTTTTTGAAATAATTGATTATGAATCGTTCATTACATTTCGTATCAGTATGTGAGAAAGGTTTCACCACATGGTGATATGATTTTCCCTTGTATGATTCATTCACAAAATACAGGCAATAATATCCACATAACACACTCATCAGATCTTGATATTGTGTGCTGTTGTATCGAATGTTCACTTCCAAACAATATGACAAATAATACAGTTCTTGTGGAGCATTTAACCCAAAACTGTCAAAATATTCAACGATTTTTGGTTTAATGTTTATTACAACCCAGTGCGAACCAGATTGGTTTGAGTCATTTAAATTAGCGATGTAATAACTACCTTCAGTGCACGCTTGTATTTGGTCTCTTGAGATGACACCTTTGAATTGTGGTATCTTTAGGTAATTGATCCACTTCAAAAGGTCACAATTTGAAATCGGTTTAATCTCAAACTGTGGTTTGTTTACAAGTGGTATTTCGTTGAATGAGGAGTTTTTTCCGAGCAACAATCCTTTGCCCGTCTTTTTTTTTTTTGTTTTTTCTTTTTGTACCCATACCAACCGTTGGTGCTTGTTGAGCTTGAGGTGGATAATAAGGTATATATCCATACGGTCTATTTTGCATACCAGCGCCACCTTTACCACTAGCCATTCTGTTTCGAAGACCTTTGCCGGTCAAAGCGTTCAAAAGTAGTGGAACACCGATAGAAGCCAATAAAGTTCCGAGAAAACCACTACGTTGCTTCACTGTCGGTTTTATCATTAACTCTCCCCCAGATTGAAGAGCATTCAATATGTCTTTTTTCTGTTTAACTGTCAATAAATGTTTATGATCAATAAGTTGTTGAATTTTAGAATTTGGAATGAGGAAACCTCCTACCTGTCCAGAGCCGAGAATTTTATCCATTGCAAAATTTCCCAAACTTGTTGTAGCACCTGTTGCTAGTGCAGGTATAGCTCTTGTAACCAAATTCATTGCTTTTGGTAATAGTTTTGCACCCATAGTGACAAGTGATGAAAATTAACAAACTCCCACCTTCTTGAACAACTTTACCGGTCTGCGTTTTACTGATTTTGATGTCAACGCCTTTTTTCAACTTCAAGCTTTGCTGGATCTTATTAATCTGTATTTTGGTCAACATCAATTGATCGGGACCGTCCAGTTTGTTATGTGAGAGGCGAATAGTCAAAGTTGATCTCTTCTCGAGAGCTTTCGCTAATTTCAGTTTTTGATTTTCAGCTAATTTCACACCATATGGATGATATGTTGTCATTGTGTTTTATTATATATGAATCATATATAATAAATTTTTTTTGGTCAAAGGTGAAAGTTGTTTTTTTATGTTCTTATGACAGCCTTTCCTTTTCCCACATCAACACTTATCTCTTCATCGTTGAGTATCAGTGCATATACAGAGCATTAGCCGCACCACTAAGATCATAAGATAATTCTAGACTCGTTGAGTTATTCTTGAGTGAATCTGCCTGTTTTGTCAAATCAAAATACAGAATACCGAATACCGTACAGATCTTTGAATGACTTAAGATCTATAGTTGGGCCAGACAGTTGATCATTGAAACCCTTGTTGTATTCTGTCAACATCCTCCATACTGTTGACATTTCATTAGTTGGGTCGATTGCATTTTGTGGGTAATACGTGCCAGTGCCCAGCTTCAATCGTGCACTTGTAATCGTTCTTGCGGCTGCGCCTGGAATGTTGTAAGTATCAAAAACAAACATATTTTGTTCTGGGTCCTTCATCTTTGCCTTATTAAGAACCCAGACAAAGACATGCCTTGGTTTTCTGATACTTTTTGTAATATTGAAAGTGTGTTTTCGCAGTTGAGTTGTTGTGGTTACAATACTCTCATTAAGGTAAGACCATGTATGATTTTTGAGGTACTTTTCAAGCCACATTTGTCGTCCTTCAGGATTGAATTCCATTTTTGGAACCCACAAAACAAATTTTTCGATAGTATGTCTACCAGCAGCAGCTTCTCCTGCACTAAACAGAACATTATTATCACTTTCTAATTGTATTTGAAAATCTACTTTCCCATTTGGTGCGATTTGACTTTTGAATGACTGAAAAAGCCGAAACGACTCAATGGAAGAATGATATTATTTGTTGCACCACCAGCAAGAAGTGCCTTCCTTTGTGTAAACCCATCATTATAATTAGCGTTATCTGCTCGTGCAATATTCTGTGCGTTTCCATCAAGTTGAAGTGTAACATATTTTTGAATAACTGCTCCAGTAGCTGTATTGGGGTAATGAAACATTGACGGTCCTACTTCTTTGCTATAAACCTCTGAAAAATCAATGAGATTTTTGGCATTGATAGCATGATTAGTGCCTTGTGAGTCAAGGACTTTAACACCATCAAAGTTAACTTTCATCTGGTCTATTATTCCAAACCCACCGTTTATAATTGCAGCAGCATCAGCTGCACCGTAAGTTGTATTGTCCATTTTCGTAATTTTCAAGTCGATCTCAAAATAAGCATTATACCAATCTATTGGTACCTCCTCACTAGTGTTATCAATGCTGAATTGATAGCCGCTTTTGGTTTGATAAGCATTATTTCCAGGGATAATTATCGGAGTTTTCAAATTCACTTGTTGATAATCGTATTTTTGGAGAAAATTTCTAAACGATGACATTTTGTTATTCTTCAATTTTTTTTTTATTTTTTTATAAAGTTAACAATTCGTCAAACTGTTTAGATATAGAGTTTTTTGGTTTTGACTTTGTAGTCTTTGACTGTTTTTAGGTTGATTTTGTGTGCTCTTCGAGTTCATTGACATCACTATTTTAGCGATTTCATCCCCTTTATTTTCATTAGTTTCATTAACTTTGTTGGTGCAGAATTTGTCATAGATTTTTTTCTCCAATTACTTGTCCTGTTTTCTTACTAACCTCTTCAGCAGCTTTTTAAAAAGCTTTTTCAGCCGCTTTTTTTGCTAATTTCTTCGCTGTTTTACCTGTTACTTTCGTTACTATTTTTTTCGCAATATCAAATATACCTGCACCTTCATAGGTGCCATAATAGATACTTTCACCATTTTCATCTCTTTCACGTCTTTGATCTGGCATTTTTTAATATACTCGATAAAAAAATTATTCATTGTTCTATCACTCGTTTCAAGTGATAAGAGAAACAATTTTTTAATGTTGCCAAAGACTTTATTCCTCTACTACTCGAACTGATTTCACTGATTTCTTCTGTTAAAATTAATGTCATTAACACTGGAATATTGATCATATCCAAAGCTCTTCCCAACCCATCAGAAAAATAAATTCTTAAATCTTTTATAGTGCTCGTATTGATTTTATTGAAGATGGCTCTCTGGGGTACAATATGAAATGGATATGACAATGGTAGATTGTCCACACTAAATCGGTATAATACATCTGATGCAACTCCTGAAACAACGCTTTCAGATATACTATCAGTGTGTATGAGTACATTGTCTACAGATTTTGTTATATTTGGTAAGTTCTGTCGCGGAATTTTGTTCCGCTCGCTGGTTCTACCGATTACCGCATGGTGAGGTAAATGATGGACCTTGTCGCTTGTTTTGTCTAATTCTGCCACCTTCTCGATTACTCCTGCTGCGAGTTGTTCCTTAATGATCGAGTCGTATTCGGTCAAAATATCTGGCTCTCTTTTCAGTCTTTTAAGCTGACCTTTCATGCGTGACAAGCTTTTATCGTAATTGTTTGGGAGGGGGTCATGACCCTGTTTCCACGGCAACTTAACCGAATACCTCCCCCCTACAAACTATATTTCATTCTCAAACGACTCGTGCACTTCGTCGTCTTGACTCTTAATTCCCAGACTTTTTAAATCCCACAATGTACTAATCTAAAGGTCTAAGCTGGCCTTGTCTAAGTCTACACTGTCTTGTCCTACAAAATTCACTGACACATCTTGCGAACTGGGCTCAAGAAAATCTCGCTTTTTAGGGGACCCGATAACACCCAACCAAGCTCAGTCTCCACTGCAACAGGTTCTTCCGCTTCCCCCCGTACAGTCCGACCCCTTTGAAATTCCCACAAGTAGTCCGCACCAACCAACAAATTGATTTCGAGTTGATCCCTCGACTGGCATACCTCAGAAAACCAAAGGTCACGCAAGTGCGGGAAGTCGTTTTTTATGACCTCCACATGCTCATTGCTTATGTGCGAGATGATCGGCACAACATAAGCCTCGAGCACCTGAACCCTGCCGCCGTTGAGAGGTTTTATATCAAAACGTACGACTTCTCGCAGACCAGCCTCTTTGCCTTTCTGACCGAACGTGCTTATTGTTACCCACTCTTTTCTAACAACTGGCAGATCATATTTACTTGCCGCTCTTGCGGTCACAAACGATCTATGACTGCCCGAATCGAACAAGACTCGCTAATGATCCCCCGCTAATGATCGCTTGAGCTGTTTGAAGTGCGATTCTACATTCGGTGCCAACGAGCTGGGTATTAACCGAGTTTTCTGCTAGACGGGTGCTATTTTCCCCAGAAGACTGCCCTAGTTTGGTTTCGCATAAACAAGTATTGTGTGACCCCTTACAGTGCTTACATTGTACAGTTTTTTCACAGTCTCTGGCTCTATGGCCCTTATCAGTACAATTAAAACATCTACCAAATCTAATAAGTAGTTTCTTACGTTCGCCAATGTCGTTCACTTTCGTGCAGTTTTCTGGCGCTTGATTTCCTAGGCAGAAGGCGCATCCCTTGACCTCTCCTTTCCTTCCAAAAAGCGCATTTGCTGTCGGGATAACTGACACCTTTCTGCGGTCACTGAATCCACGTTGGTTCAAGCAATGATCCTCTCGCAGTTCAACCTCAGTGAGTAGGGCCGCCAACAATTCCTGTACACTCCACTCCAGGTAATTCGTTCCTCTAGTGATCGTCAAACGAATTGATGCGGGGATCCTTTCCAAAAGGACCGGTACGACTATCTCCGAATAATTCTGTTCTTCAACCTGTAGAGCTTGCAACGCTCTGTATTTCGACTCAACAAAGTCGTACAGATTTCGCAGCCTCACCGTGTCACCGTCGTTGAACACTGGTTGCGTGTTTAAAAGTTCGTTTACCAAGGTTCTTTTAATCGCAATCTTTTTACCAAACCGCTTTTTCAACAGCTCTACAGCAGCTGCATAGTTCGCGGCCATCAAGGAGAATCCCGCAATCGCAGATCTCGCCGGTTCCTGGAGTAATCCCCTTAGGTACGAGAACTTGTCCACATCAGAAAGGCCTTCGTTGCGATGGATCGCACTCTCATAACAGTCCTAGAACTCCTGCCAATGTTCTAGTCTTCCACTGAACTTTCGTACCTCTAGGTTTGGAAGCTTTACTCGGGCGGTTTCTTGGTCGGTCGTCGCTGTGCTTGGCTGATTTTGCACCCCGTTCTGGTTTGAGGCTGGAGGCGAACTCACCACTTGGCTTGTGTTTGCTTCAGGCTGCGACATGTTCGGCACAGCTGTTAGTTTTTCGTCGATCGCCACCAATCTTTGGGTCACTTATGCCTTTAGGCTCCCCGCTCTCGTAATCTCATCCGTGACCTCGTCTTCGGTGGAATCTTCGTTTGCGACGAGGTCGGCCAAAATATGCTTTTCTAGAGGCAAGATCTTCTCTAGCTGTTGTTCCAAAGTCACCTTCCATTTTATCAGTTCAGCCTTTGCAGCGTCTTTTCCTAAACAAGCGTCGACGTCTGGAAGGGCGCTGGCCAGAAATCCTCTGTGCCCTGCTCTCACTTTTTTACTAGACTTTTCGACTTAATCCGGCTCGAAGGACCAGGTGTCGCGGAATTTTGTTCCGCTCGCTGGTTCAACTGAGGACTGTATCTATCACACTTTCTACGTTCTATTTTAACACGTAGTTTATTCTTCTACCTCTCAAGGGTTCTACTATCGATCTGATTACAGTGTACGTGTACTTCGGTTTTTCTGCTGTCTTACACAATACATGCACAGCTTATAGTAATATAACTATCGTACGATATATCAAGCCTAATTCACATGATCCCTTCCTTATTTGGTTCAATTAGCGCGTGCAAAGCACATCAGCTGATGAACTGTGCACTAAGTTCAATTTACTGAGAATTGATGCAATCTATCACGTATTCATTTCACTAATTCCTTTTACAATTAATATTTGACTTATTCTTAATGAGCAACTAACTTATTCCCCGACAAGTTCTGCCCGTATCCGGTTGCTGTAACGATCGATTTATTAAAACCAATAAGGCTAGCAAAATCACCAGTTCTCAAGTCCACCTGAAAATTGGTTTCCAGGGTTATCAACACTTTAAATAGTGATGGAAGAAATTCGATTGTGATACCTTTCTTTGGACGACTATTTGAATCATGTTCTTGTTGTATATGACCATTTGATTTGAGTTCTCGTTTTACATATGCATTCAATTCTTCATATGAAAAATTGCCATTCGGAAGTGTTACAGTATGCCACGTTCTACCTGCATCATTGTTATAGGAAAGTTTATGATTGTTGAAGCTACTACTCACATTGTACCAACTGTATGACATTGATAATGAGTCAAGAGCGATCACATAGCTTTTGTTTTTATCCAAATTTAATTCTGGATTGAAGCGTATTTTAAAATCGTGGCTTTTCGAATTTACAACACCACCACTTGAGTCAATAAAAATTGGTATCTTCATTTTATATATCACAAATAAAATGTTTTTTTCACATCGACAATTTTTGAACATATGCATCGTATTGTTTCCTTGAAATTTTTTCATTTTTCAACAAGAGGTCGATAATTTCCCAAGACTCATTTCGGAGTTGTATGTTTGTATTACCAGCTAGACGAATTCCTGTTAACAAAGTTAACCTTTCCATCAACTGCTC